>NW_015387674.1:238599-245109 GCF_001527695.2 Protobothrops mucrosquamatus
TGCTTTAGATGATGAGAGTCTAATAAGAGACTACACACTGGCAATCTTAATGAATATTTTTATGGCAAGTAATCCTTCAACATAAACCTTTAGTGAGATGGTTGCTTTTAAATTTTTTAAAAACATTTTGCATAGCCCCAGAAAATATAGGCAATTAGGTTGTCTGACAACAAGGGACAAAGTACTCATATTTAAGAGATTTTTTCCCATCCCATACATACAAATTATTATTTACCATCTGCCCATTTTCTCTTATCTACACTTGTGCTGAGTTTACAAAAAAAAATAGATGCACCATTTTTTAAAAAATCTGTACTTTATTTGAGGTTTCTGTAAAGTAGCTATTAAACAAAATATTAAGTTGTCAGAAAAAAATGCTCCTGGTTTTTTTGAGACTTGGGGTGGTGGGGGGAAATTACAGGATTTAAGTTACACTGATGTACAGTAAGAAAGAAAAGGTCTGTACTTTGCTAAATGGCAAAGCAGAAGCTCTTTGCTGAAGATCTAAATGCAATCTTTTGTCTGAATAGCTAGTGACCATCATCACATCTTGCAAGAATGAATTCCACAGGTTTATTATGAACTATGTGAAATATTTTCTTTTTGCCTGCCTAAATCTTTTTCTAATTAACTTTATTGCCTGATTTCAGAAAGAGGAAAATAACTTTTTGTCCATTTTCTCCAAACTGTTTGTATGCATCTTAGTCATGTCTACACCCCCTCAACCTGATTTGCCTTCTTCATAAGAATAGTATTCAAGCCCCTGATCATTTTGATTGATATCTGCATTTTTCCCACTCTATATCTCTTTTTCAAATGGGGAAATCAAACCATAGATGTTGACATTTGCATCAAGGCATTATGATGGCATTTTTATTTTCAATCACCTTTCTAATGCTGTCCAGCATGGATTTGGTCTTCTCCAGAGTCACAGCACAAAGTCAACATCTTCACTGATCTTTCCACTAGGAACTCCAATGATTTTTTTTCTTGGTTAGTCAGACCACCCATGTGCATGTCAAAGTGGAGTTTTAGCAGTCATTATCATACATAATCCTTAGCTTGTTGCTTACTTACTCTTAAATGAAGAGTATTTATGAACCAGTTAAAAAAGCACAGATCCAGCACAGATGTCTGTGGGATGCCATCTCTTACTTCCCTCCACTGAGAAAACTTCCCATTCATTCCTACTCTTTTCTTTTTTAATTAATTAACACTTCATAAAATACAGGATTTTCCTACCCATTAAAAGCCTTTGATGATAAAGTTTATCAAATGCTTTTTGAAAGCCCATGTATTCTATCCTGCTAAGGGATTTGGATATAATTTATTAGTACCTTCTACTGTTTGTTTTAGCACAAACATTTTCCTGTCACAACACACATATGATGCATTCACACATGCCAGTTGCAAACTAAGATGGATTTTCTATACCTAGATGACTTGCAGATCTAGTATTGTACAATTATGTCTATTCCAATTAATACTAATAATACTACTACTACTACTACTACTACTACTACTACTACTAATAATAATAATAATAATAATAATAGTAAAGTTGGAAGTGACCTTGGAGGTCATCTAGTCCAACCCCCTGCTCAGGCAGGAAACCCTATACCATTTCGGACAAATGGCTCTCCAATCTCTTCTTAAAAACTTCCAGTGTGGCGCATTCATCGCTTCTGGAGGCAGGTTGTTCCACTGGTTAATTGTTCTCACTGTCAGGAAGTTTCTCCTTAGTTCTAGGTTGCTTCTCTCCTTGGTTAGTTTCCACCCGTTGCTTCTTGTCCTGCCTTCAGGCGCCTTGGAAAATAGCTTGACACCCTCTTCTTTCTGGCAGTCCCTGAGATATTGGAACACTGCTATCATGTCCCCCCTCGTCCTTCTCTTCATTAAAATTGGCAGTAACTTTCATGGCATCAGTATATAAGCTCTCTGTTCCTTATTTCCTGCTGATTATGTCCTATATTTCATGATTCCCTCCAAGAAATCAGCACACTTGAAAGAGTGCTGAGGTTTGCAGAAATACAAACTTGTTTTTTTTAAACATGATTAAAGACAAAATATGTTTGGTCACTATGATAAGATGAGCATCTGCTGTTGCAGGGGAGGGAAGCAAACCAAATGGAGTATCCTGGAAGAAGGCTATTATTGACTGCCTGAAAACAAGGAGGAAAAGTGACATTTTAAAGCCTGAAGATTGAAATACCTGTGATTATGGATTCCATGCACCTTTCCCTCTGTTCCACTATATGGCTTGGCTGATGCAAAGATGATGTATTAAGGAAAAATACAGGGTACAGAAAGAGAGGATAGCTAGCACAATATTTATTTCTTTTCTCATGTGGATCATTGACCTCAAATGCAACAGAATATTTAATTTTTCTAAAACAAAAATTCTGTCCTTATTGTCAGAAATCCTCCCAAGCTAGCAAATAATGATAAAAAAATAGCAACATTATATTTGATTCGTCCCTTTTGATATTCCCTCTTAATAGAAAATTGTATTTTCACCTCAAATCATCATAATCACTGTTGTGTCCTGAGCCTGCTAGAGCAGAAAAGCAGACTCAGAATTGTTACAAATGGTCCCGGGCAAACCAAAAGCTGCCCGGGACCAGACAGAGCGGCACCAGCCTTGTGTGCATGCACAGGCGCGAAAACGGTCAGTTCCTATTGCTTAACACTGTCTGGGTCTCAGGCCCTATAAAAGGCCTGCGTGCCTTTTGCAGCTTACTTGGTTGTAGGAGAAGGTTAATAAAGGACTTGTTGCTTCACCATGTGTCTTCGTCAATTGCCAACAAACGGAATACACAAAAATCACCCAATGAGCTTTTTGTTTATTTCTTTCTCTAGGCTGGCTTCTATCAGTTGAAAGAAAAAGAAATTCTGGAGACAGCTGTAACATTTGATTCTAATAAAGAAATTACCCTTTCAATTATTATCAGTCAATGACAGGCAAACTCACTTCCTTTGGCTCCAACATTTTCCATGTTGTTCATAATGTGATTTCCATTCTGATCAGGTTACCAGAAGTCTTGCTGAAATATTGATCAAAAGGGCATTTAAAACTTTCTCTAAAGAGTTGCTTTGCTGCAGTGGAATGCAACTTAGCCAGAAATGATTATTCAGAATTATAGGTCATGTTGCATTAATAATAATTTCTTAAATAAATGCATGCAAATTGAGGATTTTTTTAGTGGGGTCTGAGCCATCAAGCGGAATGAATTAAGTTAGATGAATACAATACACTCTGAGTTGTGCTGCCTGCATCTGATAACTGGAAATTTCAGCTGGTCCTAATGCAGTGACCAGACTATTAATAAGCTATAGAATTAAAGCATTGGAAGAAGCTATTTGAGCCATTGAGTCCAACTCCTTGCTCTATGCAGGAATTAAAATTAAGCATCTCCATGAGATCAAGGTCTACATTTCATAAAGGTAGTGATGTATTCTAGTGAAAGAAAGTCATTTTATCCCAATCTCAAATATATATGGAATTTAGACATGTGTCCATCCCCTATCAGGTGCCCTCCAGATGTGCCCAAACTACAATTCTCATAATTCTCAACCAGACTTGTCTCTGGGAAGTCTGTCCACTTAGCTTTTTGCTATTGTCTGTTTATTTAAGACTAAAGCAATTTATATAGAGATCTGCCTTCATTTTATCTCCTTTCTCCCCATCCCCCATTTTGGCAAAGAAAAACTGACCCAAAGTAATCTAGTGAGCTTCTACAACTGAAGTAGGGTTGCAACTGGGTTTCTCATACAACAGTTTAACCCTAGCTCGCTACACTGAAGCCTTTTAAAATATTGGTAAACCAAAGTGGTATGGTGGGTAAAATATTGGATTCAATCTGTTCCAGAGAAAAGAAAAAAAATAAAGGAAACAAAAGTTTAGACAAAGGGGAAAATGTAAGTTCAAGAATTTCTAAACTTGCAAATGATCAGGTTGATACATTTTTTTAAATAAAAGTTATCTTACACCTCATAATTAATGATTAAAGGTATTTGTCCTCTTACAGTATTAAATTATGATAGTAGAAATCATGTTGGTATATGTTGACCCCTTGTTTCTCACCAATCTTTCAGTAGACCAGATTTCTACTGAAATTATATTAGTCCCTAGGGATATATTTGGGATGCCATGTTATTTCAGCTCAGGTGGTACTTCCAGGAAGATCATTTATCTCACAGAATACTGGAAAGCCACACAAATTGTCTGGGACTAGATTGTGCATCTGATTGATGCTTCCTAATTATAATAATGCACTGCTTCAGATACATCCCTGTATTGCCAAATAGTAGAATCTATACCAGAGACCGGCATTTTCGCCTATTTTGTAAGAATTCATGAACAAACATATTTCAAAGCTTGCCTTCCTTTGAAATGTTGGCCATTCATTTTTCATCTTTTAATTTTTACATCTAGTTATAAGATCAGCGAAAGCCATCTAATGAAGTTGCAGACTCAGTGCTTTTTGTCTCTTATTAATGGATCATAGCTTTAATAGGAACTGTTTGTAATGCTAGATTAATTAATTTCCCCAATATGTTACATTGGAAGTATAAGATTTCATAGAACAAAACCTCCTTGCTTAGTGGGAAAGACCACATTGCATTCAGGTTTTATTTTGGGACTTAATCACTGTAAGAAGCACAGTTTTGGACTTCAGATCCTATTCAGCATGGCTTGCCGTGCTCTGTACTTCCTCAATAGATTTATTTCCTCAAAGAGAGGGTGAGTAATGATGTCTAGAGATTGTAGGCTAGATACTTCCAAATAGAAAATCAATTAAAATTGTTTCTCATTGACTTTATACTAAATCTCCATATGATTTCCCTCCTCTCTCATCAGGCTTTTGAATTTCGATGGACAGCCCTCTGACAGACTGTCCTTTTCACATGACTGGACTGAAAATTATATTAGATCAGATGAAAGAAAAGGAAAAGTTAGCTCAGCAGCTCATTTTCTTTTCCCAAACCAATACTTTTTATTTCATATGATAAGAAATGAATATATCTGGCAGCTATGTGGAAGGGGAATGATTATTCAGAAGATGGATGTAATTTCATGTGTGGCATAGTTCTAAAGAGTTTAAAGGGAAGATAAGAAGCAGTTCTGGGGGGGAAAAAGAACATGGCCACATTTATTTTTCATTTCCATGCTCCAATAAATTGTCTTAATAATAATTTCTGTCTCAACTCATAGAATGTTTAGTTTCAGTTTTGATCATCATATTATAAAAAGGTTTTACAAAAAATTATAAAAATATTATTAGAAAGTTAGTTACTTGTTTTTTTCACCATATTATAAAAATATGTAAAAACTCTTGAAAGAGTGTGGAAAAAAGCAACAAAGATGATCAGGGGGCTGGAGGCTAAAACATATGAAGAACAATTGTAGGAATTGGGTATATCTAGTGAAAAGAAGGACTAGGGGAGACATGATAGCAGTGTTCAAATACTTGAGAGGAGCTGCCACAAATAAGAAGAGGTCAGCCTATTTTCAGATAATAATGTTGCTGGGAGGACAATTTAGAACAAGACATCCAATCTCTCCTCAGTGCAGGAATCCAGTTTAGAAAATTACTATTGTATGGATTTCCAGCCTCCCTTTAACACATCCAATGAACCACTCTGGATAATTGTCTCAACGGTTCTTCTTCTAAAGAAGTATAAGTAAAAGGTTTGGTATTCTTCCGGCATTCTTTAAGCACTGCATCCCACATTGGTCATTGTTTCCAAAGGTACATGTATCCAGCTTCCTCAGTCTTTCCTTGTAAGATCTAGTCTCTAGTTCCCATTTACCCTTGTTAGCCTTCTTTGCACAAGCAGTAGTGTCTGGCTTATCCTGATGTGGTTAATTTCCAAATGCCTCCATTTTACTTGGCTACTGTTCCATGTGATAAAATTGTCTCTCCCTCCCAGTAACAAATCATTGCCCTTCAGAGTCATTTGATCCTGGGTAGTTGAGCTATACTTTTTGTAAAAACTAGATACATCAGTGGAAACATTTGAATGTTTGTTTGTTTTAACAAGTTCACCAGTGGAATCGTGAAAGGATTCCTTTTTTTTAATTGATATAAAGGCAAAATGGTGGACATTATTTTTTTAATAAGGAGAAATTGACATAGGTTCTGCCAGTTTTCCCCTTTCAGCCCAAGTGAAAGTGAAAAAATGTCTTGTCTTGCCTTGTCTGTTTACCTCAGACATACCAAACAGGAAGATATGAAGTACAAGACTTATCCAAAGAAAAGCCCTCATGTGAAAAGTCTATCAATGTATATCAAAAATTCCTACTGCTTGCTTTCCCAATGTGGGTTGGAGAGGCAAAGAAGCAGGAGAATCCACCAGTTAAGGATCATAATCATGCTTCAGACCACATACTAAGTCATCACCATGACCAATGTGGAAAGAGCTGAAATATGGAAAGGAATTTCTTAAGCTGAATTATTTCTAAGAACTCCATTTCCCCAGAACTCCATTTTCTCACTATTCCATTTA
>NW_015387675.1:0-7887 GCF_001527695.2 Protobothrops mucrosquamatus
GAGTGGGGGCAGGGCAGGGGTTGGGGCAGGGGGTGGGGCCAGTTTTTGGGCACTCGGTCTCTAAAAGGTTCGCCATCACTGCACTAGAAGGTCCACAGCCAAGGGGAAACTGGCAAAAATGTGTAGGTGTTGGATGTGGTTGCTTGGCAACAGAGGACGTTTCAGAGTCTGCCCCTCGTCACGGTTTCTTGCGGTTCTCTCTGGCTTCGGAATCCTGTGGTGTTTTGGGCTGATTTGGAAGAGCTGCTGGAGAGGCAGCTGTTTGGGGATCTGCTGCCACAGATGGCACTCATGAGCACATCCCATGGAGGGTGGGCCCATCAGCAGTAATAGCGAAATGAAACCTTTGCACTCCAGGACATTATATACCAGTGATGGCGAACCTTTTAGAGACCGAGTGCCCAAACTGCAACCCCAAACCCACTTATGTATCGTCGGGTGCCGGGTGGGTGCGGCCCATTGGGTGGGTGTGGCCCATTGGCTGGGCGTGGCCCATTGGCTGGGCGTGGCTGCGGTGGTAACGGCAGACGGGGTGGGACTAAAAAGTTCAATGAATCAATTCCAACTTTGCAAGATCTTTTTTTTCCCCGCGAGAAGTTGAAATTGACTGATTGATTGAACCTTTTTTTTTTTTGCACGGAGGCCTAAAGTGAAAAGGTTTTATAAAACCCAGCTGAAGGCCTAGGACTGGGGCGATGGCACGCGGGCCCACAGAGAGGGCTCTGAGTGCCGCCTCTGGCACCCGTGCCATAGGTTCGCCACCACTGACCTATCCAGCACATCTTCCTCCTCCTATTTTCCTCACAGCAATCTTGTGAGGTGGGCTAAGAGAGAGTGACTGGCTCAGTCACCCAGCTGGTTTTCATGGCAAGGTGGGACTTGAACTCACAGTCTCCTACTTTCCAGCCTGGTGCCTTAACCACTACCGGTAGATGAAACCGGCTCTATAAGGATACCGTAACAGCTAAAAGGACACATGCTAAAAGAAGATAAAATCACAAAGTACATTTGTGTTCAATCTCACCCATTTCAAGAAACCTTCATTTTATAGCCAGTGTTTCTAATCAAGCTACATCACGTATTTGTTATGACATCCAGCTAATTAGGCTTGATGCAAACTTGATGTTTTCAGTATGACTCACTTTTCTTTACTCACATACTGTACTATGTTAACACCAACTGTGATTTAAGTGCTGGGTACAAACTAAGGTCTGGAATCCATTGCTTAGGACCACAGCTTGGGTTGTATCCTGTGTAAATCTTGTGGCTTCGTTCGGCAATCCAGCGAAGGCAATCTAGCCTCAGGCTCAAGATTGCAAACTTGACTTTAAGCCAGGGGTCTTCAAACTGGGCCCTTTTAGGACTTGTGGACTTCAACTCCCAGAATTCCTCAGCCAGGCATGGCTGGCTGAGGAATTCTGGGAGTTGAAGTCCACAAGTCCTAAAAGGGCCCAGTTTGAAGACCCCTGCTTTAAGCTCACAAGGACCAAGTACTGTTTGTTCCATTCTTTTATCAATTGTCACGTTGGTTCCCGCTGCACATTAGGGGCGCAGCTCTCTCCGCTGAAGACCCTGGCATTTCAAGAGCAAGTCTGAACACACATGTAGATTAGCAATGCCCTATTTATTTTATTTTATTTTTTTTAAGAAAAAAGCCCATAAATCTCTAGCTGGGAGCTAATGAACTGATAAGCTTTTGACCAAGTCCATTTCCCTCCAGATGGCTGTTTGCAACCGGCACCCCTTGTGTGTGCTCTCATACAGCTTTAGCTTTAATTGACGGCATGCTCTGGGTGGGCGAATCCATTAACAAGCCGGTTTTCGGTTTTCGCATTGATGGAAGGACAGGACTTAGGCGAGTGGGCTGCTCAACTGACCTCTTGGAAAATCACTGAGCAAGAATCATCCTCTCTCCTACATTAAGGGATACGTTAGGATGAGGCATTTTGCATTAATCCTAACTTCAACAAAAGGCTTTCCATTAAGGTTGCATATTCATAATCTCCATCCCTGTGGTGCTTCTCTTTCTTGTTTTTCAACTTCAACTTTGCCTTTCCAGCTGTTATCCTTTCCCCCTCTCATCTTCTCTATCTAAGCTCCCATATATTTCCTTTGTTCTCCAGCACACCCTTTCTCTCATTCTGTCCTTCATTTGTATCTTATTTCTCTATTTGGTTTCCTGCTTCCCCCATATTTTTTCCTCTCTCTCTCTCTCTCTCTCTGCTTATCCTCCCCCGCCCCCCCTCCCCAATTTCCTTTTGCATCCTAGCCACCCCTTTCCCCACTTAGCAAACAGGCAGATGGATGCCTTTTTAAAGTTGGGTGTGAGCTGTTCTCCAGTCACATCTAAGAATAGTTCAGAAGTGCAGAACTGCTGGAGTCTTGGGATCTCAGGGACAACCTCTTTGTTGTACAGGATGCCAATTCTAATCCTAACAGGAAGGCTTAGAAAAGAATAGAGTAACGAAGTTGGAAGGGACCTTGGAGGTCTTCTAGTCCAACCCCCTGCTTGAGTAGGAGACCGTGCCTATACCATTTAGACAAATTGCTGTCCAGTCTCTTCTTAAAAGCCTCCAGTGCTGAAACACCCACAACTTCTGAGGGCAAGCTGTTAATTGTTCCCACTGTGAGGAAGTTTCTCCTTAGTTCTAGGTTGCTTCTCTCCTTGATTACTTTCCGTCCATTGTTTCTTGTCTTGCCTTCAGGTACTTTGGAAAAATAGTTTGACCCCTTCTTCTTTGTGGCAGTCCCTCGAATGTTTGAACACAGCTATCATGTCTCCTCTAAACTTTCTTTTCACTAGACTAGACATGCCCAATTCCTGCAACCATTCCTCATATGTTTTAGCCTCCAGCCCTCTAATCATCTTTGTTGCTCTTCTCTGCACTCTTTCCAGAGTCTTAACATCTTTTTTATATTGTGGGGACCAAAACTGGTCCCCACAATAGTTTCTCTCAGTTTCCTTCAGACTCTGGGATACTCTTAGTGGGTGGTAGCTACCTTACAGTAGCTAGACAATTATAGGAATATAAGGGGGAAAAAGATCAAGCCTATATGATTGCTGGCAAAATTATAGGAATATAAGGGGGGGGAAATCAAGCCTATATGATTGCTGGCAAAATGTGATCCCAAAAGAATTCCAAAAATCTACTGAGGAAGGACATGAAGTAATCACCAGATGCAAAGTGCAGCCATAGCTACTATCAACTCTCAGCAATAATCATCCCACACTCTTTAAGGGTTTCTTCTGAATCTCTAAGATGTTCACAGCAGGAGCAGGATTCGGGCCTCTACCCATTTTGGGGAAAGTCCCATTAACTGTGCAATTAGAGAAGAAACAGAAGACGCTATCAGAGGGAATGGGAGATATTCTAAAGCAATGCTTCCCAATCTTGGCAACTTTTAAGATGGCTGGATTTCAACTCCCAGAATTCCCTATCCAGCAGGACTGGGGAGTTGTGGGCTTTGAAATCCATCCTTGCTAGCTGCTAAGCTTGAGAAACATTGCGCTAAAGACTTCACCGATCTGCAGTGTCTTTCTTATATTGGATAGCTGCAATTTTGCTGGCAGACAGATGGTGCCTCAGTACAACTGGATGGAGTTAGCCAAAATGCTTGGCGTGAAGGAGTTGTAATTGCTCCCTAACATCTTACAGGTTCTCTGCCACAGCCACAAGCAGAAGTGACAACACTTGATTCAGCACTGCCCAAATGATTATGGCTGGGATTAACGTGGAGGTACGAGATTCCTATTTCTCAAATCTGGACCCTTGTTACAGACACAAAGTGAATTTCATTAGGCTGCTTTAGGTGCTTAGGTGAGCATGTTTGTGAGGGGAGAGATGGTGGAAAGAAGGGGAGGAACCACTTCACACCAATTGGTAGAGAAAGAGAGAGAAAGAGAAAAGAGGAAGGGAGGGGACACTTACTTTTTCAGCATATATGGAATTTCCAGACAGTTCTGAAAGGTGCATAAACTCTAAGTGGAGGCTCCCGAATTCAGCTAAAATGCTGCTTCCCGCTGATGCCCATCCCCAGCTCCAGCTCATGCCACTGGGGGAAACAGAAAAAGACAGAAAAAGCTAAGCTTACAAGGAGTAAGAACCCCGGGCTGCTTTTACGAGCTTTATCCAGCACTAGGAGATCTATTCTTTGCAGGGCTCAGACTGTACAACATTTTGTATTTATTCTAGCAGTTCCCAACCATGGAAATATTAAGATGTGTGGACGTCATTCAGCTTCCCAGAATTCCCCAGCCAGCATGAATGGGCTTCAACTCCCAGAATTCCCTAGCAGGCATGAATGGAATTCTGGGAATTGAAGTCCACATTATCTTGAAGTGATTTATTCATTCATTGTTTGTTACTATTAACCCCAGCTTTCCTCTCCATGTTCCTGAAAAACACTGAGCTAAACTGTCCCAAAATCTGATCATGGATTTCTGTGCTGGAGGACTCCTTGAATCTAAGATGTTCGAAGCCCAAATCTCTCCAAATGCTATTTACAAACTTCTCCTTATTTCCAGCAACGTAGTTGAGCACAATGTTGTATAATTTTTGTTTGAGATGATGTCACATGTGCAGAAAAAGCATTTGGTATGACTACATAGAAACCAGACAGATAGCATAGGCAGCTCACACATGGATCTGCAGTACTTAGCAGATATAAAGTCACATATACCATACTTTCTGTTTTTAACACTGCCATTGTTTCTCTGCATTTGTTGGCAATAGAAATAGGATGTATTTAAATATATAAATAAATACCCATGAGATATGAAGTCTGGTAAGTCAGGTGAAGAGCAGCTCTGAATACAGTGTGCATTTTGACATGCATGACTGTGCTTTTAAAAGATGTAAACATTGGGGAAGTTAGCTTAGCCTATTTGTGGTCAAAAGCAAACATCTAGAGCAGGGGTCTTCAAACTTGGCCCTTTAATGACTTGTGGACCTCAACTCCCAGAATTCCTTAGCCAGCATGCCTGGCTGAGGAACTCTGGGAGTTGAAGTCCACAAGTCATAAAAAGGCCGAGTTTGAAGACCCCTGATCTAGAGCTTTAGATCCAAGGTCCCAAGAAATACAATGAACATTCTGGTTTTGCCAAATGGCACGGATTGCAGGAATTTTACAGAGAGTTAAGAAAAAACATGGCAATCATAGGAACCTTTCCAGACTTTGCTTCCTTACTCATCTCCTCCAATCAGCCAACACATCTGTCTTGATTACAGTCTGTTAAGATCATCTCAGCCTCTGCAGAGCAGCCTATATTTTTAGGACTGAAAACAGCCTCCATAATTGTCAGCTTGAGAGAAGTTCAATGACTGCCATTTCAAAAATAGGAAGATCTGATCCTAACATCTCTTGATTAGCATAGGAGGCAGATTGCGGTTAAGGCTTCTTTTTGGGAAAGACAATTATCACTGCTATGATTATCTGAAGAGAGGAATTATGGGGAGACAGGAGATGGAGCTGGGAGGCTTGTGCAATAGACTCCAGAAAACCACCACTTTTCAACCTTTAAAAAAAAATAAAAACTTATGTGTTGAAAAGCCAAGTTCTTTCTTTGACTAGGACTTGGGGAAATAAGATGGGTTTTGGGGTGCAGTTTAATACTTTTAGCTGAATCACATCTATCGCCACAGGGGATTGTGAGGTAAATCCACCTCAAATCTTCCTTAAACCTAGCCATCTCGGGGAATTACAATTAAGTACAAGGTTTGGAGAGAAGATAAAAACAAAACCATTGAGAGGATCTGCCAACAGCTATGACAGTGTTTCTCAACCTTGACAATTTTAAGGCATGTGGACTTCAACTCCCAGAATTCCACAGCCAGCATTGCTGGCTGTGGAATTTTGGGAGTTGAAGTCCACATGCCTTAAAATTGTCAAGGTTGAGAAACACTGAGCTATGAGGATGCCTTTGAGGCAACCGGAAGATCAGCTATTGGGGGGACAAATAGCTTGCTGCCTTCACCCCTCCATCAATGTTGTCTGGAAACCAAATGCTAGACTTTGGACCGAACAAGGAGAGTGATGATTATGTTTATACAAGTAGTCCTCAGGTTACAACTGTTATGGAGCCTGCCCATTACGGTTGTAAGATGGGACAGTAATAAAACGGGTTCTGATAGTTCTGAGTATATAGTAGTTCCAGGTAACAGACTGATTGGCAAGATTCTGTCTATAGGTGTGGAACAACAAAGACATCTGCTTGAATCATTGTGTGTTTTTCTTGATTTGGGGGCTGGAGATCAATCTTGTCAAACTGAAGCGGCCTTCTGCCTACATTAAACATATACTCTGAGAACTATTAGGGAGGGGCTCTCCTCACCCTCTTTTTCTCACACAAACTATCTGGACTGAGTTGTCCCTTGCTCCTCTGGAATGCAGCCCCTCCCTCCTGGGAATCCGATCCACTACATTCTATCACACTGAGAAAGAGTGGCAGGCCCAGTGTCACCTAGGCTGCTTCCATGGCTCAAGGGGAACTAGAAACTGGGTCTCTACCTAGACCATGGGTAGGCAACCTTGGCTCTTTTATGACTCGTGGACTTCAACTCCCAGAATTCCTGAGCCAGCTATGCTGGCTCAGGAGTTCTGGGAGTTGAGGTCCACGAGTCATAAAAGAGCCAAGGTTGCCTACCCCTGACCTAGACCAATCCCTTCCCCACTACATCAAACTCCAGTGGGTAACTTAAAAAGCCACAGGTATCTCCAAACTTGGCAACTTTAGGATTTGTGGACTTCAAATGGGCGGGGAATTCTGAGAGTTGAAGTCCACAAGTCCTCAAGTTGTCAAGTTTGGAGATCCTTGTCCTAAAGCAGGGGTGTTTTACTGCTGGCCCATGGGCCGGATGCGTCATGTGGAAGCCGCGCCCGCCCCATTGCCAGCAATGGCAAAACTGTTCCGATACGTTGCATGACGTCACGTCACATCGCGAGTTTGACATGTCTGTCCTAAAGGATGCTGACAATCCACCTTTTATCTCCAGTGGTGTTTCTAGGTTCACCACTTAGAGCGATGATACCAATAGGGGTTTCTCGCAGATTAACTTTAATGGCGTTATTCTCATTCTCAGAGCAAACCAGAATGTTTATTTTCAAATGAATGAGGATTGAGGACTAAATTGAAAATTGCTTTTCTCCCTTCTGGCATTCTCAATCTGATTATTGCCCCTTTCTTCTCTCTAACGGCCTCCCTTCGTGGTTCTAAACTCGGCTGTAAGTAGGAAGGCAAACGCAAGTCCTTGACTTGGCTTCATGGAGAATTATTCTCCATCCTTAAAAAGTAAACTTAAGTTATACCTATAAATGCTAAGCTTAACATCTTGATATCGTTTCTTAAAAATTTATGTCATTTTAGTTACTTAAAATGGTGGTTGCTTAGCAATACATTTTCAGTACTACTCAGCAAAACAAGATTAATAGGCTCAAATCATAAGAAATTTCTTGTGTCATAAATCTTGTTTGGTTTGCCTCCAGGAAGAGGTCCAAGTTATTCTTCTAAATTATAGAAAACTGAAAAGGGGAGAAAAAGAGATTCTTCTGGCCTGCTTATATCTATTAGGGTAACAGCTGGAGAACCTGTGCCGATTCCTTTCCCAGCCAGACTTTTGATCATCAAAATCCCCACATGTTGCTGAATGCCCCCCTTTTGCCCTCTGGATTAGGACCCCCCGCATGATCCTTTAGCATTCATATAGCTTCTGCTCTTTCTAATCAAGGCCCATTTTTCTTCTGGAGGCCTCCAAGTATCTCAGTGCTAGCCAAGTTCCCTGGTGAGAAATTTAGGAAGTATGGTTCAGAGAGGAGCAACCTGCAGCTCCTTGCTCAGGGGGAGGGAGGGAGGGAGCGAGGGCGGAAGGAAGGAAGGAAGGAAGGAAGGAA
>NW_015387675.1:7987-27918 GCF_001527695.2 Protobothrops mucrosquamatus
CAGTGACACCGAGTGCCCAAAAACTGCCCCAACCCCACACTGCCCCCCCGTTCCACCCCTGCCCCGCCCCCACCCACCCGCAGGGCCACCCACCACCTCCACCGCAGTTCGCCCAGGCGGCCCAGCAATGTCATGGCGGCCACGCCCTCCACCTGTGCCCCGCAGCATCATCTGTTTGCGACAGGGCGCAAGGGCGGAGTCTTGTCCCCATTGCCCGGCTGCCATGTCCTTGGCTGCGCTGCTCCAGGCGGGCCATGCCTGGGGGCGACTCTCCTCCGGGGGGCTGCTGGTGTGGAGGGGGCCGTGGGGGGAGGCGGGGCTGGGGCGACGGCATGTGTGCCCACAGAGAGGGCTCCGAGTGCCGCCTCTGCCATAGGTTCACCACCACTGCCCTAGCCAGTTGCTGAAAAAAACTGGTTTGGAGTGATATTCTAACTGTCCTAAGAACTCTCATCAAGAATGACATTCAAGGCAAAGATTAATTACTGTATGATTTAGGCTGACAATTCAGAGAGCAAAAATTAGGTCTTGTTTAGAGGAACACGCTGAACTACACATTGTAAAAACGGTAAAGTCAGAGCCGAGACGTTACAGAAATGTGGCGAGACGAAAAGGAGGGCAAAAAATACAGGACTGGGATTCACAAGGCTAAATCACTGGCTCGTTTTAATTCACCTCTTTCTCTCAGCTGAGGGCACCCCAAACTCTCAGGCAAAGATCTTTCTAATTCCTACCACCCTCACAACACAGAGATGCCCTGAGTAAGCTGAAACCAAGAGAACAGCTGGGAACTTGTGATTACGAAAACAAGGGTGCAGAGAGAGGGGTTATGACTGTAGAGAGCAAGCAAGTTGAAGCAGAAAATGCTTTTCAATTCCCCTCCAAGGGAAATTCAGAAATTAGTCAACTATGCCAACTTTGGTTTCAGTTCCGGCCAATCTTCTCCAGCCTGGCAGTTTCCGCTATATTGGTTTCAAGTTCCAATTATCAGCCAGAATAGCTGTAGTCAATTTGGGATGACAGGAGCTAGATCCGAAAAGTGTCAGTTCAAGTAACCAGGGGAAAAAGGTTGGCCTGAGTCATTCTGATTTCTATAACACCTGGGAACACTATTAGATTGGCAGGAAACTCTGTCCTGTGAACAGAAAAAAAAGCTTTGTTTGAGGAGTTCAACTGGTCTTGTTTCTCAACCTTGGAGACTTGGATATGTGGACTTCAATTCCCAGAATTCCCCAGCCAGCATGGCTGTCTGGAATATTCTGGGAGTTGAAGTCCACCTCTCTGAAAGACACCAAGATTGAGAAACACTGATTTAAGGCAATGGGAATCCCACTGCAAGAATTACAGGAAGACTTTCCAATTTAGGCTGGGTTAATAAATCACTGGGAGCCTAAAACACCCAGAAATCTCAGCCTCTACACCAGGGGTAGGCCACCTTGGCTCTTTTATGACTCGTGGACTTCAACTCCCAGAATTCCTGAGCCAGCATGGCTCAGTTTGGAAACCTCTCCCTTTCCCCTCAGCACGGCTGGCTCAGGAATTCTGGGAGTTGAAGTCCACCAGTCATAAAAGAGCCAAGGTTGACTACTTCTGCTCTACACAGATAGAAAGTGCCAGGTTGGGGGAAGTTTGGGAGAAACTGAAAGCTATCCACATTTGCTTTTTGACAGCATTGACTTGACGCCTTTTGAAAACAGTACAGATAGTCCTCGACTTATAACAGTTCATTTAGTGATAATTAGAAGTTACAGTGAAAAAAGTGACTTATGACTGTTTTTCAAACTTACGACCATTGCAGTACCCCATGGTCAGGGGTCTGCAACCTTAAACACTCAAAGAGCCACTTGGACCCATTTCCCAGAGAAAAGAAAACACTGGGAGCTGCAAAACAAGGGGAAGAGCTTGACTGAAGAGTTTAATTAAAAAGAAATAGAGGCTGCTGTGCATGAGTTTTCTCTCTCTCTCTCTCTCTTTCCTCTCCCTCTCTCTTTCTTTCCTCTCTCTTTCCTCTCTCCCTCTCTCCCTCTCTCTTTCCTCTCCCTCCCCCTTTCTCTCCTCTCCCTCTCTCCCTCCTTTTCTCTTTCCTCTCCCCCCTCTCTCTTTCCCCCCTCTTTCTCTCTCCCTCTTTCCCTCTCTCTTTTTCTCTCTTTCCTCTCTCTCTCCCTCTCTCTTTCTCTCTCCCTCTCTTTCCTCTCTCTCTCTCTCTCTCCCCTCTCTCAGATCTTCTGCTCACCTGGCAAGCTGGCTTCAAACTGTTCTCCAACAAGTTGACACATTCTTTTTGGGCTGGTTCTCTCCTGCCCTTCCTGCTTCCTGCAGAGACACAGCCAAGGCAGGAGCCCCGCCCAATAAGCTTATCAGCTCGTTGGAGAACAGTGTGAGGCCACTCTCTTTTTTACAGAGAGAGAGAGAGAGAGAGAGAGAGGGGGGGGGGGAAGCGCAAGTGCCTCTCTCTGTCTCTGTCTCTTTCTCTCTGCAAATGGCAGAAGAGGCTGGGAGCCGCAGAAGAAGGCTCAAAGAGCCGCATGCGGCTCCGGAGCCGTGGGTTGCCGACCCGTGCCCATGGCCATGTGATCAAAATTGAGACACCTGGCAACTGACTCATATTTATGATGGCTGCAGTGCCCCGGGGGTCATGTGATCCCCTTTTGCAAACTTTTGACAAGCAAAGTGAATGGGGAAGTCAGATTCATTTAACAACCATGTTACTATCTTAACAGCTCCAGTGATTCACTTAACAAATGTGGCAGGAAAAATGATAACATGGGCAAAATTCACTTATAACAACTGTCTTGCTTAGCACCAGAAATTTTGGGCTCAATTATGGTCGTAAGCCAAGGACTACCTGTAATGCTTACTTCAGTCCAGGCAGATTCTCTATTCGTTAGCAACAACACATTACTGTTCCTTACCTGCCCAGGTTGATGACCCCCCGTGGGATTCCTGTTGGTGTGTCAAAAGCCGGGAGAAGTTTCTCTCCAAGTTCTAGAGCTTTGCTCTTGAAGACCTGTTGGAAGAAAGAGAGGAAGGAGTCAGGAAGCAGTTAATAAATGGGTGCTGGATTTCTAAACGTAAATCTCCATATGTTCAGCCACTTGGAGGTACTTCCTGGGACACCAGGAGCCCTGGTGGTGCAGTGGTTAGACTGCAGTATTGCAGCAAACTCTGCCCACAGCCTGAAGTTCTATCTTGATGGGGCTCTGCCTTCCATCCTTCGGAGGTCGGTAAAATGAGGACCCAGATAGTTGGGGGCAATATGCTGACTTTGTAAACTGCTTAGAGCAGAGGTCTTCAAAACTCGGCCCTTTTATGACTCATGGACTTCAACTCCCAGAATTCCTCAGCCAGGCACACTGGCTGAGGAATTCTGGGAGTTGAAGACCATGAGTCATAAAAAGGCCGAGTTTGAAGACCCCTGGCCTATTGGGCTGTATATAACTCTAAATCAATGGTTCTCAACCTTTTTAATGCCGCGACCCCCAACCGGTCGTAAGTCGAGGACTAAACCGGTCGTAAGTCGAGGACTACCCAACCGGTTGTAAGTCGAGGACTTTCCCTGCCCGGGAGCGCCGCGCATGCGTGGTTCCGCCCCCTGCGCTGGCCGAGGCATAGCTGGCAAGCAGCAGAGACGGAGCAGGCCGACCACCAGCTGGCCCAGCTCAAGGGAGGTAAGGCACCCGCCAGAAAAGGGAAAAAAATGGCGGACAGCCTTGCTTGGGGACCCCCGTGAAATGGTCAATCGACCCCAAATGGGGTCACGACCCATAGGTTGAGAACCGCTGCTCTAAATGCTATTGCTAAGTACTAGTACTATTGCTATTTCAAGAGAAATAGGTTTAGAGAACCATCCTCGTAGACTACTGTTCTTCTGCCCAGACTGAACAGGCAATATTTGGATGCAATGGCTGGAAGCATCTTTTCTCAGTGTGAATGTACTTTAGCTCCTGTTGACAACTAGAGCGCAGGTGGCCAAAATAAGTAAATAAATGAAATAAAATCATGAAAATAGAGGAGACAGAAAAATAGATGAGAAACCAGAGTTCCACTGTGGAAACCACACATAACTTATTTCTTTGCCATTACTCTAAGCTTGAGGCATAGTAATGGCTTTGGATGGTGGCTTCTGGATCCTCCCATCATGGAGTAGGGCAGTGATGGCGAACCTTTTAGAGACCAAGGGCCCAAACTGCAACCCAAAACCCACTTATGTATCATCAGGTGCTGGGTGGCGTGGCCCATTGGGTGAGTGTGGCCCATTGGGTGGGCATGGCTGCGGTGGTAACGGCAGGCTGGGTGGGACTAAAAAGTTCAATCAATCAATTCCAACTTTGCGAGATCTTTTTTTCCCCGCGAGAAGTTGAAACTGATTGATTGATTGAACCTTTTTTTTTTTGCACACGGCAGAGGCCTAAAGCAAAAAGGTTTTATAAAACCCAGGTGAAGGCCTAGGACTGGGGTGATGGCACATGTGCCCACAGAGAGGGCTCTGCGTGCCACCTGTGGCATGCGTGCCATAGGTTCGCCACCACAGGAGTAGGGTGTGCAAGTGAGTTTGATCTTTAATAGGCATTGGAAACTTTGATGTCTGGTCTAAATGATCTTTAAAATCTTGGTTTTATCAGTTAGTCCCTGTTCCATCACAACAGTGTTGTTTCAATTAACGAGATTCTATCTATTTTACAATTTTATTATTTCAACATTATTTCCCCTTACAAACTGAAACTAAAGGTGTGATAAGTAAGGAAATTAATCTTCTTTCATTTTGTTTTTCAAGGACTGGTATTCAGTAGACGCCTATTGTGAACTATTCAAGCAATTGTATGAACCAATTCAGCAATTACACAAACACCCATATTAAAGATAAAAACCTGGACTGAAAATGAATTCAGATAAGAAAAATCCAGCCTTTTGAACTTAAGGGAAAAAATAGAAAGTCAAGATGCAGTGCATATATTGCACATGGAAAATGTTGGATTCAATCCTTGGAGCTTCCAGTGAAAAGGATGGTTTGGGTTTTCTGTGCAATCCTAAGGGATCCTAAGGGATCTGCAAGAACTTGATGTGGTACCAGTAGAAATTAAGGGGAAAACAATAAACGTCACTCAAACACAGGCCAGGGGTATCCATAGCAAATTCTCTATTTGCAGATCCGGATTAAAAAACAGATTCCACAGCTTGCAAAAGTTTGAAACCCTCTGATTTAGTAGGTAATGAGAAAGACTCTCTGCTTGAATGCCTTGGAAAGCCCACTCAGGTGCCAGTGCAGAGGAGGAGACAGTATGAAATCAATGAGAAGTAGGACAGTATTTCTCAACCTTGTCAGCTTGAAGATGTGTGGACTTCAACTTCCAGAATTCCCTATTCAGCATGGGAGTTGAAATCCACACACCTTAAAGACGTCTAGCTTGGAAAACATTGGGTTAGATCAGGGGTAGGCAACCTTGGCTCTTTTATGACTCGTGGACTTCAACTCCCAGAATTCCTGAGCCAGCCATGCTGAGGGGAAAGAGAGAGGTTTCCAAGCTGAGCCATGCTAGCTCAGGAATTCTGGGAGTTGAAGTCCACGAGTCATAAAAGAGCCAAGGTTGCCTATCCCTGGGTTAGATGATCCTTGACATTCTTTCTGATTCTACAATTTTATGATTCTATATCTGGCAGACAATGTATTAGGGAAGGTTGTGTAGGAGGAGGAGGGACACCAATGGGTATGAACCCCAACAGTGATACCTCTTTCTGAATGCATTGAGCTCTCAAAAAAAATTCTTCTCCATCTCTAAGCTCCACTAAAAGGCATCCAAATCAATGATTTTTGACACCATCATGAATTCAGACATTGGCCAGGACTGAAAACAGTTCTGAGTGGGGACAGAGAAGTAAATATCTCCATTAGCTTTTCACACACCCCTTCTTCCTCTCAGTCTGGTGGCCACCATGACTTATGACCATAATTCAGGGCTCAAATATGGTCATAGGTCAAGGACAACAACAACAACAACAACAACAATAATAAAGTTGGAAGGGACCTTGGAGGTCATCGAGTCCAACCCTCGGACAAATGGCTGTCCAGTCTCTTCTTAAAAACTTCCAGTGTTGGAGCATTCAACGCTTCTGGAGGCGAATTGTTCCACTGGTTAATTGTTCTCACTGTCAGGAAGTTTCTCCTTAGTTCTAGGTTGCTTCTCTCCTTTGACTACGTGTAAAGCTTTTGAGCAATTTCCTGTTCTAGTCAGTTTCTCAGTCTTTTTTTAAAATTTGCAAACAGGGACATCTTCTGCCTATTCCCCATTTACTCCAATCACCCCAGGCACTGAACTTGCTGAAAAAGGAGAAAAGCTGCATCGTTCTGCAGATATATTAATCAAGAGTTTACTTGTTATAAAGGGAAGAGCATTAAGTGATTTACAGAGACATCTTGCAGGATCCAAAGCTTTTGTCTAAATGAGGAAAGCAGCATTGCCAAGCCCACAGTGGCAAAGCTAACTTGAAAGAATTAAGTGGGGGGGGGGGGAGAAACAGTTTTGGGGGGGAAAAAAAGCTCCACAACTTGCTGCGCTCTGCTGTTCCTTTCAAAAGACAAAAAGCTGACCATATAACACTTTTGCACCGCAAGGGTCTTACAATCTGTCATTGGAACCATGCAGCTCTCTTGTTCTATATGCAAAGCCACAGCAGGCGGCCAAACTACTGCTTTGCTCCAGTTTCTGTCCTGGAAATCTTTGTGCAACCTTTCTATGCCATCAAAAATATATAGTGCAATCAGTCTCAGCGTGTACCACGGAACAATGGAAAAATAAGCAGGAACTGTACTGCTGCGGTATTACATCATGCTGCAAAGTTCATTTTGGTACAAGTCATTGGCCCAGGAAGCAAGGTCACCTTTGAGACCATTTATTCCAAGGAAAGAATGTTCTTTGAAGGATGTGCCAGGATGTTTTTTTTTTCCCTTCAGAACCCCATATACTAGGGTGACATAGCCTGGTTTCAAGGCATTTCCTGAAGGCTAAAAGAGAAGGGGCGGATCTTACCTCTGAAGGCAAGATATTCCAAAAGGTGGGAGCCACGGCAGAAAGCCGTGGCCATCTCCTGGATCCCACTGGCCAAAATTCCTTGGCTGATGGGATCCACAGTAGGTACCTTTTGTCAGCACAAGTGGGATGGGCCAATCCTATAGGGCAGTGATGATGAACCTTTTAGAGACCGAGTGCCCAAATTGCAACCCAAAACCCACTTATTTATCACCGGGTGCCAGTGGGCATGGCCCACTGGGTGGGCATGGCTGTGGTGGTCTTGGCAGACTGAGTGGGTGTGGCCAAGGTGGGCTCGTCCTGCGAGGCGAGGCGAGGCAGGGCAGGGGTGACATTTCTGCGGGGCAAGGTGAGGCAGGGGCTGGGGTGGCTCCTACCTGACAACATCGGCCCCCGCACACAAGAGGCCAGCGAATGCATAGGGGCTGATGGCATCCGTCAGCAGCCACAGCCTGCCGGCCCCTCAACCGGTGCACTCTGGGGCTCCGCAGCCGCTGCCAGCAGTTCAGAGAAGCCGCCTCTGAGCTGGACGGACGGCCGACAGCTGAGGAGGTGATGCAGTGGGTTGTGCCCAGGAAAAGGAGAGCATGCGAGGCCACGAGGGACGGGACGGGGGGAAAGAAACCAGCTGTGCCGGGATGCATCCGGCCACGTGGGACCTCAGTGAGTTAGTGGGCGGCTGGTTGAAGAGGTACGGTTGCCATCTCTGGGGCATGGCGTGCGTGCCTACGGCTCTGAGTGCCTCTGGCATCCGTGCCATAGGTTCGCCACCACTACTATAGGGGGAAGATGGTTCTGCAGATATCCTGGACCCTTGCCATAAAGGTCTTTAAAGGTGATAATCAGATCTTGAACTGCACACAGAAGTAGATCAGCAGCCAAAGTATAGTATAAAAGCATAACAACCCCTTTTAAAGACTAATGCCTACCCTAAATTTCATAAAAGCTCTCACTAAAGGGATTCCTGCTGCGTAGCTATGTTTTATGGAAACACTTGCCTAGGTAGTCCAGTTCCAAGAATTAATGCCAGAAGGTTAGGGCAATTAACGCCTTCACTGATGCATTCTCCCTTGCTGACATAACGAAGAATGCCTTGGAACGAGTCCGTGAAATTTAGGCGCTCATCACACGTGACTTTAATGCCAAGGAAGATTTTGGGGGTTTGATGGTAGAGTTAAAAGTGGTTGTCCCTTAAAAAAAAAAAAAAAACAGTTCACAGCAGTGTTTAATGTGACCCTTGTGAGGTCCTCCTCTCTAGCATCAAGTCATTAATAAATTCAGAACACAAAACCGTGGCCAGCGGCATTTCTGCAGAGACCAATGTACCAAACCAGTGAACTGTCCCAGAGAAATTATCCACAGGAGGAAAATCCTACTGGATGAGTCAGGCCAAGTAATTATGCCCAACTTAATTAACAGCTGTCATCAATGCTCTGATATTTATCAAGAGGCGCCATTTTTAGCTGCTTTAGGCAAGGAAACAGGTAAGAGTTTTCTGAGATTCTCCGTGCAGAAATCTATTTTGCAAATCAGACGTGCAATTGGGTCAGTACCAACCTCTTCGCCCGTCAGGTAATATGCGGACAGAAGTCCTCCAACGTAGCGGATGTTCACCTCGAATAAAGAAGCTTCCCCGTTCTGCTGGAAGAAAAATAGGAAGGTCTCAGATTGTTCATTGGCAGATATGCGAATGCTAAGATAAGAAAGTGCAACAGAAGCAGCGGGTATAAAAACGCATTTTTAGTACTCGTTATTGCACAATCCTTAGCAGAGACACTTGCAAGGCATGGGTGGAAATAACCCTGTAACTTTAAGAGCAGTGGACTTCAACTCCCAGAATTCCTCAGCCAGCCAGCCTGCTCCCTTCCCCAGTCTGCCACCTCCTTCTCCAGAAGGAAAAATATAATTTGTATTGTAACCCCCAAAATGAACATTTTCCTCTACCTATATCAGGGGTCTTCAAACTTGGCCCTTTTATGATTGTGGACTTCAACTCCCAGAATTCCTCAGCCAGCGTGCCTGGCTGAGGAATTCTGGGAGTTGAAGTCCACAAGTCATAAAAGGGCCAAGTTTGAAGACCCCTGACTTATATAGTCAGCTTCTGCATGCTTTGGGGACAACATCTGGAATGTCTTTGGCACTGCTGGCTGGTGTTCTCCAGTATTTCAATTAAAAAAAAAAACCTCTTCCCATATCTTATCCCTTATCAAGAGTCAAATTACATAAAATGCATCATTCGATCCTGAGCAGCAAAAGTTTATTAAGACCTACCAGAAATAGTAACACAGACGCTCATCTTTTCTAACAGTGATATAAGAGAGTAAGAGCAACGATTTGTTGCCCTCACATTCTTTTCTCTGTGGTTTTAGCATGTTGAGGAATTCACAAATCCATTCATGTAAAGGAGGGGAAAAGACATAATAATTAGACCCCAGAGCGGTTCACATGAGTGTGGATGGAAAGGAGATGATAATGGGAACAAGCTTGTGCAGCCCCCTCCCTTCCTTTTTTTTTTTATATAACACTGATGCAATGGACTGAATTTTCCAACTAGCCCTTTACTCATAAAAATCTTGGAGCAGCGAAATGTCAAAGCAATTGCGGTCAAACCATCCCTTTCAAAAAATCTCCTCCTGCCAATTCAGGTTTGTCCTCTGAATAAGTACCAGCTTTTTACCAAAGGTGTGGATGCACAAACATCCTCCTCACCCCCCAGGCAGAAGAGGTATTTCTAGGCTACGTAAAAGGGCCCATTAAGAAAAGCTAGCAGGAAAGTGGGGCTTGCATTCTTTCTGATCCTGTTCACAACCAGCGTGTGACGTTTATATGCCATGCAACTCACATTGGGTCATTCTGGGAAGATACGCAGCCTGCATTTATACTCAACTAATGAATGGATGCTGAGCCTGAGCACATTCTGAATCTAGGACACCCCCCCCCCCATTTAATCCAGTGTCTTCAGGTTCACATCACCTGAAATTCGATATTCACTTTTGAAAACATTAACTTGCTGTGCACTGGTGATGTTACCTCATTTAGTAATGAAGCGTCTACAAGAAAACAACCAGAGAGCATCATACATGGTATTTTTTTTTTAAAAAAAATCCTAATTTAACATTTTTTAATATCTTAAATCACTGTTTCTTAACCTTGGCAGCTTTCAGATGTGAAGACTTCATTCCCAGCATTCTCTGCTCAGCTTGCTGGGCAGTAAGGTGACCAACCGTCCTCCTTTAGGGAGGACAGTCCTCCTTTTGTGAGTTCTGTCCTCCCTCGAAAAGTGTCCTCCTACATGTCCTCCTTTTCGATATTTGAAGACTAATCTGCAGGGCTTTTTTTTTTCTCATAGAACGCTCAGAACGGCGTTCCGGCACCTTTTTTTGATGGTTTTATTTTTTTTCAACTTTTGCATGAGCTGTGCTACTCCCGCTATTGGCTTTCGAAAGCCAATAGGAATTGCTGCTGAACGCGCCAAAACAACCGGCTGGCAAACTTTGCACATGTAAGTTGTCTGCAGCGAAGGTGAATTGGCAGGAACTTTGCACCCCTCCCTGCTACCCAACTACACCATCTCCTAGTTAGTCCCGAAGATACCTGGAGGAGACTGGAGTGGCAACGCCATAGTAACTTTCTCTTGATCTTCGGCCCTGCTAGGGCAATAATGGCTGTGGGCGCAAGAGGCAGGGGCAACGGGGTTGGTGTGGGCGGGGGTGTGAGGGGCGGCAGTGGCCGGCTGCCCCCCGTGCTGTGGGAGCCGCGGGGCCTGCTCTACACGGGGTTGTACAGGGTGGACAGTGGTGCAGGCGGGGTGTGTTGACGGCGGGCTGCCCCCCGGGGCCGGAGCTGGCACAGCTGGTGCTTTGGGAGCCGTGGGACCTGCTCTGCACAGTGGGGCAGCAGTGCTGGCGGGACGGCTGCGGGCAGGGGTGCGGCATGTAAGCATAATTACAATATAAAACGTTATTGTTACAAATGTTTTTTATTATGCATTTATCATATTATAGTGTATTCTGTATTATTGTTGCAATGAATAAAATGTTTCTTTTATTTACGATATTTTTTTCTTCAATTTATTTGTGTCCTCCTTTTCATTGTAAAAAAGTTGGTCACCTTATGGGCAGTAAATTCTTTTCATTGTAAAAAAGTTGGTCACCTTATGGGCAGTAAATTCTGGGAGTTAAAATCCACCCATCTTCAAACTTCCAAGGTTTAGAAATATTTTCAAAGCTCCCTTTTCTAGGTTCTTGACAAATGTAGGTATTTAAATTTAGAGACAAGGAGCTGTTCAGAATCTGTAATCAGGAAATGTTAGCTGTTAGGGCCTTAAGATAAATGTCTTGCTCCACGATAACAATAATGAGTTTTGCTAATTGAGGGATTTGGGGAGTGGAAGTCCATACATCTGAAAGTTGAGAAATTCTGTTCTAAGTGCTTCGCTTCTAACTGAGTTGTCCTGTTTCATCTGGATTAAAAGAAACTTTCAGTTCACATCTTGTCTCTTCTGCAGTGAAACCTCTGACATGGTTCTTCACAAGGCTTCTGCTGATTGATTTGTGGGCCAGAAGGGAGAGCTTTTGTGAAAATACAGATCAATAACCTTTCTCTAGTTTGTCTGTTGGCCTATTGATCCGATTCCAAACACAGAGCATTGAGCCAAATTTACGAGGCCTGACTGCCCATTTGCAACCCCATGATGGTCATCTATTTCAAAACAAAGCTTTTCAAGGGGGAGGCAATTTCTTCTGCTTTTCCTTGCAGCCTTGGAGCAAAAACAGAGATGCAGTCTGGAATGAGAAATGTAGCCCCGTTCGAATATAAGCAAGGTTGCAAGTCCACAGTGGTTTTAAAATCAGGACCTGGAGAACCTCACTCTGTGCAGCAACACAAAACTCTCAAATAATATAGGGACGGTAGAGAGGCTAAACCAGGGGTAGGCAACCTTGGCTCTTTTATGATTCGTGGACTTCAACTCCCAGAATTCCTGAGCCAACCATGCTGAGGGGAAAGGGAGAGGTTTCCAAGTTGAGCCATGCTGGCTCAGGAATTCTGGGAGTTGAAGTCCAGGTGTCATAAAAGAGCCAAGGTTGTCTACCCTTGGGCTAAACAAAGTGATGGAGCAAACAGGGTAAACTAAGGCATGGGATGGGATTCAGAGAACCAAGTATTTATGGGCTATTTGCTTGGACACAAGCAAATTCACGGAGAGTAAAGCAATAAACATAATGTCTAGTGCAGGAGTAGGCAACCTTGGCTCTTTTATGACTTGTAGACTTCAACTCCCAGAATTCCTCAGCCAGCCATGCTGAGGGGAAAGGGAGAGGTTTCCAAGCTGAGCCATGCTGGCTCAGGAATTCTGGGAGTTGAAGTCCACGAGTCATAAAAGAGCCAAGGTTGCCTACCTCTGGTCTAGTGGTTAAGGCGCCAGGCTAGCAAGCAAGAGACTATGAGTTCAAGTCCTACCATACCCGTGAAAGCCAGATGAAAGCCCAACCCACCTCATAGGATTATTGTTGTGGGGAAAATAGGAAGAGGAAGCTGTATAGGATATGTTCACTCCCTTGAGTTATTTGTAAAAATAATAAGGGAAGGATATAAATAAACAAATAAAAACACACTCTCTTCAAGTGTAGAGACAACATGTTCCTAAACTCCAGTGGGTCAGTACCACAAGTTACGTCTACTTCTGTCCCGTTTGTGAAACTTCTAAACATCTTTAAAAAATCTACTCTGCTCCAAACTGAATTTCTTCCAGGTGTTTGGGGGTATAATTCTCATTAACTTTCATTGCTAGCCATGCTGCCTATAGTTGTTGGTGTAATGGCCCCCCAAATTTAAAAGAAATGGGATGCTTACCTGCAGGGTCACCTATAAAAGGTTTGCCACTTCTCCTTTGCACCAGAAAGCAGTCAAAGACAACAGCATGGACATTTTGGGTGCAAGAAGTTCCCCGCAAGAAAAACCTCAACCAGGAAAGCCTGCTAAGTGACCTTGGGCTTGTCAGTCTCTTTTGGCTCAAGAGCCAAGATAGTGGAGTGAGGAAGATGCTGCCCCTCTACAAAACAGCTGCTTACCGTAGTTCTCAAATAATCCAGTTTTTTGACTGGAGAAATTCCAGACAGGGAAAATGGCAAGAGGGAGGAGGTGATCTACAATTCACCCCCCTGGGTGGGGGAATCCTGGGAGTGGAAATCCACCCATCTTAAAGCTGCCAATGTTGAAAAATACTGATAGAGGTGCTGGTTGGATTATTAGCTGATCTGGCAATCAAGGCATTTTTGCTTTAATCCCTTTACCCTATTACAGTGGTGGCGAACCTATGGCACGGGTGCCAGAGACGGCACTCGGAGCCCTCTCCGTAGGCACACGTGCCGTTGCCCCAGCCTTGCCTCCCCCCGTGACCCCCTCCTCTCCAGCAGCCCCCCTGAAGGAGAGTCACCCCCGAGCGTGGCCCACACGGAGCAGCGCAGCCAAGGACATGGCAGCCAGGCAGCGTAGACAAGACTCTGCCCTCACACCCTATTGTGCACAGTTGATGTTGCAGGGCGCGGACAGAGGGTGTGGCCACCACAGTGCTGCTGGGCTGCCTGGGCAATCTGCAGCGGGCCCTGGAGGCAGTGAGTGGTCCTGTGGGCAGGCGGGGCGGGGGATGGGGGCAGAGCGGGGATGGGGCAGGGGAGTGGAGAGGGGGCAGCTTTTGGGCACTCGGTCTCTAAAAGGTTCACCATCACTGCCCTATTACCTCCCAGCTCAACTATACGCTGTCCTATTCTCGGCTTGTTTTTACAGTGTGCCAAGTGGGGGGCGGAGGACCGGTCAAAACATCCGGGTTCAAAATACACCAGGGGGTTTCTGCAGAACAGAGAAAGCTATTCAAAGGCTGACTCACCACATTCAAGTCAAAGCTCTTCTCCACCCAATCTTTGGCTTCCTGGAATTCCTCCTGCAGCTCCATGACGTACAAGGTATCCAAAGCGTCCACCACGGTGGCACCCCGGAGGCCTCCTGCAGGGACAGAAACCCACACAGTTTGAATGGAAGTTTAGTTGACTTTCCACTGAGGGATGCACAGGGTAAGTGTGTGGCTGCAAAAATGGCTATTGGAATTTCATTCCGAGACTGCTTTCTTCGATTTTACAAATTTTATTAATTTTTCAAATACAAATAATACAAATATGGTGCGTTTCATTAGAAAAACAAACACATAAAAAAGCCTACTCAGTAAGTATTCAGAAATAACCAGCGGTCCCCCCCCCCTGCATCCACACTCCCTCAACCTTCCTACCTACTTCCCTCTTCCTTCCTCCCCCTCTTAACCACGACCTCTCCTCTTTTCTCCTTTCCAACTATCCTACACATCTCATCACCTTCTTTTCCACCACCTCGGATGCAGTTTAGGGGTACTAGCCGATCATCTCCTCTTCTTAAAGACAAACATTTACATTATATTTATAAATACACCAAATTTTATATAATTCTACCCCTTCATCCCCTCCCCCCCTCCCCCCCGGACTTCCCAGAACTGAGTACAGGGATAAATACATAACATCCCAAGTCTAAAATAAGCTATCCAACGAGACTGCTTTCTTGATGCATACAGAGCACAGGGGGTCCTTGCCTTACAGCCATTTGTTTAGTGGCTGTTTGAAGTTACAACAGCACTAAAAATGCAACTGAGGACTTGGTCCTCGCCCTTATGACCATCGAAGCAGCACTGCAGTCACGTGGTCGAAATTCAGGTGCTTGGCGACTGGCCATGTATTTGTGACGGCTGCAGTGTCCTGGGGCCATGTGATCGCATTTGCATTTGAGGATATCTGTATTATAGGAGTTTGTACACTTTCCAAAATGATAGCAAAGCAGATCAATCCGCTAGCATACTCAGATGGCAACGGTGCGTGGAATCAGGTGCATGGGGAGATACAAGAAAAGAACCTTGTGTGAAAGACGGAAATGATCAGCTAAATGGGTGTCCTGAATCCACAGCTTAGAAAAAAATGCTGGAGGTTACCCAGAAAATTGGGGTCTGAAAACCTTTTTTAGGGGACACATATGTCTTCTTTGTAATTTCCACAATAATCCATCCTGTTGGGTCAACTTTGATGACTTGTTAAAACATGGAGTTTTAGCCAATTCAGAAATGAAATAATGGGCCAATTCTTCAACACAAAGCATCACTATCAATCTACCAGTTGCCTCCCTGGAGAAAATAGACTTTAGAACAGGGGTCTTCAAACTTGGCCCTTTTATGACTTGTGGACTTCAAATCCCAGAATTCCTCAGCCAGGCGTGCCTGGCTGAGGAATTCTGGGAGTTGAAGTCCACAAGTCATAAAAGGGCCAAGTTTGAAGACCCCTGCTTTAGAAGATACCAAGTACTGATCATTCCTCTCACAGATGGAAGCCACTGCTGCTCTGCTCTCATTTCCTAACATAGAGTTGGCCTTTCTCATTGTTCCTAGAGGTGCCCATCCTTGACAACTTTAAGACCTGTGGACTTCAGCTCCCAGAATTCCCCAGCCTGGCTGGGGAATTGAAGTCCACCCATCTTAGAGATGCCAAGGTTGGAACCCCTGGTCTACATGAATCATACCCAACATCACCCAGATATAAGGGATTGCAATGCCTATTATCCTGAGCCACATGAACTATGATCCCTTCTCTATATACAGGAAAGAGACTCTGCACCGCAGGTTGTTTGTGCACTAGAACCTCCGAACAGTATATTAAGATCCTACAATATTGAATTTTTACATCTCCAAATGATTCAGGGGAAGTGACACTGTCAGGAGACTTGAAATGTAAAAACCTCTTAATTGGTTCAAAACCCTCCTGATAACTTGCAGCACTCCTCAGCAGAAAAATGGGAAGCCAATGTGTGAACACCTGATAAAAGCGAGCCATGGGCTTCTGAGCAATCTCAACAGCAAAGGACTGGTGGGTTAAAAAAAAAAGTGAATCAGGCAGTTTTCTCCGATTCAGATCAGAGAAATGAAGACATTCTGAAGTGAAGAGTTGGTTATTAGAAGCAGGAGAATTCAAGGGATTCCTGTTTAGGAGATACCCCCTATTCAAGTAGGAACTGGATGAGAATGGGAGAGGGAGACAGGGAGGGAGAGGGAGAGAGAGACAGAGAGAGGAAGATGGAGAGAGGGAGGGAGACGGGGAGAGACAGAGAGACAGAGAGAGGAAGACAGAATGAAACGGAGAGGCAGAGAGAGAGACAGAAGGAGAGAGAGGGAGGGAAAGACAGAGAGGGAGAGGAAGGGAGAGACAGAGAGAGGGAGAGGGAGAGAGACAGGGAGAGAGGGAGAGGGAGAGAGAGAGAGAGAGAGAGAGAGAGAGAGAGAGAGAGAGAGAGAGAGAGAGAGAGAGAGAGAGAGAGAGAGAGAGAGAGAGGGAGAGAGAGGGAGAGAGGGAGAGGGGGAGAGAGAGACAGAGAGAGGGAGAGAGACAGAGAGAGGAAGACAGAACGAAACGGAGAGGCAGAGAGAGAGATAGAAGGAGGGAGGGAAAGACAGAGAGAGGGAGAGGAAGGAAGAGATGGAGGGAGGGAGGGAGAGAGAGAGACAAAGGGAGGCAGAGGGAGAGGGAGAGATTTTCCAGGAGTTTTAAAATGTCATTTAATTTATTGCAAAGCCCACTTCGGGCAGTGGTTCACAGGATGTGCAAAACTGAAGAAAGGATTCCCATTATCCCAAATCACTGGGACTGAGGAGCAAAATGCCACAAATTAAGATGCAGGTTGTAAGAAATACTGAATACAAAGTTGAGAGAGAGGAGAAGGTGACACAGCAAACACTACCCCTAGTTAGATAATGTGGGGCGCTAACTTGGCAGGAATTTCATTGGAAAACACGGGCTGCGTAACAGGTTTGTGCTGGTATCATGCTTCAGAGATTGTGCCTTACAGATCAGGCCCTGCCAAATTGTTCCTTTGTCTAAAATCTGCTCGTTTGTCAACGAGGGCCCCTTGAAAGAGGGTATTAGGCTCCCCTCCTCTAGGGCAGGGTATCTCAACCTCAGCCACTTTTAAGATGTGTGGACTTCCAACTTCCAGAATCCTTCAGCCGTCAATGGCCAGCTGGGGAATTCTGGGAGCTGACATCCATGCAACTTAAAACTGCCAAGGTTGCGCGCTAGTTACATTAGGAAGAAAACCAATTGTAACACCATTCATGCATTTACAGCATTTACTTTTCATTTCAGAGGCATTAAGCTACATTATCATCCAGACGAAAAAGTCTGAAAGCAGCGAAGATGCATGTAAAGTGTGTAGAAATCAGGGAGAAATTGCATGCCTTTCCCGGAATTCATTAAATTGCCATTGCAAATTACACATCCTACCCAGTGGTGAGATTCAGCCAGTTTGCACCGCTTCGGCAGAACCGGTAGCTAATTTTGTGTTGCCAGGTCCAGAATGGACTTCCGGAAGCGGCATCTACACAGAGAACCGGTTGTTCACATATTTGAATCCCACTACTGGTCCTACCCTCAAAACAAGTTCACGGGGAAGGAATTTTTTGAATTGGAGGATCTAAACTGTTCCAATTTATTACCCTTCATCTTTCATATAATCTGTAGCCTGCACAGTCACTGAGCTAGAAAAAGACCAGGTAACAGAAAACACAGCTATGGTTATTTGATTTATATCCCATCTTTCTGGGCAGGTGAGCGCTCAAGGCAACTAAAAAAACAACCCCAAAATGTATTATTTTACAAAAATAGGTGAAAAATAATAGTAAAATAAATATAAATACTAAAATCTTTCTCTGCAGAGGCCTACCAAGATCAGGGGACCGTTCTCTCGGCAAGAAATGTGACATTTAAGATAAACTGGCTGTCCTAACAATTTCCCAGTTCCCAGTAATTCAGCTTTTTCCTATGAAGAGTGATTCATAGTTTTCTAGCAATGCTAAAAGCACATCAGCATTCAGGAACATGTTAGGTGTCCAAAACAGCTGGTGTCAACAAACGATATGGTTGGCTTGGGTAAAGTTCTCTCTCGGATCTGGCGGTGATAACTGTCTTTCTTAGCAGGAGGAAACATGTTTATGAAGGCTAAGCATGATTCATTGCACCTCTTGTGATCTGCCCCAGCTATGAGATATATAGTCCACTAAACAGTACGCTATCCATCAACCTTGTTTCCATGCTTTAATGGAATGTCAGACAAAAGAGGGTTTCCTGGAACACCTTTGAGAGCGGATTGCGTGTTAGAGAATCAGGTTTGGCTTGATGGGTCGAGATGCTGATGAGGCATCTGGTTTCAAGGCACCTTGAAGGCCTTATATTATGAGGACCATTTATTTTACCCAGTGCTAGAGCCCACTAATGACATTCTAGAATTGAAATGGGAAATAGATGTGTACTCTGCACATTGATTGAAGCTATATCTTTGCAGAAGGTCTGGATTGTTCAACATGGAATAGGACAATTCTGCAAAAACTGCATTATTGTGGTTTTTCTAGGGAGGCATTTGTAATGATGGACTATGACTGAGCCTTCATTGCACATAGGCCACCTGTCCAAGATCTGGAAGCCCAACTGGATCAATATGCCTTACAGTAATGGTGTGAGGGAAAGACCTTGAGAGACCGGGGACAAAGAAGTTGCTAACAGAATGGCCAGATAAAAGGCAGCATAGCCCCCAGAGAGAGAGAAAGTGGGGCGAGAAGCTCAGAAGATACCTTCCCTAGTTGGAGAGGGGTGGAATTGTACCCTCAGACTTGCAAGATTCTGTTAATGTAGCTTTACAATGGAGTAGAACAGTGATGGCGAACCTTTTAGAGAACAAGTGCCCCAAAACCGCCCTGCCCCCATCGCTCTGCCCCGCCCACTCCACCCCGCCCCACCTGCCGGGCCATCCACCGCCTCCATGGCCCGCCGCAGATCGCTCAAGCGGCCCTGCAGCGCCATGGTGGACACACTCTCCATCCACGTCCCACAGCATCATCTGCACAAGACGGGGCGTGAGGGCAGAGTCTTTGCCCAGCTGCCATGTGCTTGGCTGCGCTGCTCCGCGCCTGGGGGCGACTCTCCTCCAGGGGGGTTGCTGATGAGGAGGGGGTAGCAGGGCTGGGGCGACGGCGCACATGCCCACAGAGAAGGCTCTGAGTGCCGCCTCTGGCACACGTGCCATAGGTTCGCCACCACTGGAGTAGAATAAGCTCAGCTGGTTTTAATTCCTATCTGATCAATCAATCTGAGGCTGACATCAGTCTTGCAAGTCTGAAAACACAATTCTCTTCCATCTCTTTTAAAAACTGAGAAACTAGGGAGGGTCCCTTCTGAGCCTCTTACCCCATCCATTATCTCTAAGCCGGGGGTGTCAAACTGCCGGCCCGCAGGCCGGATGCGTCATCTGGAAGCCGTGCCCACCCCATTGCCGGCAATGGCAAAACTGGTCCGATACGTTGCACGAGGTCACGTGACGTCGCGAGTTTGACATGTCTGCTCTAAGCTGTCTCTTATTGGACCTTTCCTCATCCTTTGGCTCAGTCTCCCAAGGTCTTCCCCACATATCGCTACATCCACCCAGTGTTGTGAGAAATTTGTTCACTTAAATTAGAAAGCAAAGTGATTGGTTTCCTTTGCTGACCGCACATTGGGCCATTCCTGGCAGGAAAATATTAGGCTTTAAATAATCGCTTTATAGGATTTCCTGAGCAATCAAACATCTCTTTTTAGGTCAACAAGATATCTTGGTGTTGGTTATTATCTTTAAAGCGCTCCATGGCACCGGACCTGGTTACCTTCGAGACCGCCTCCTGCCACAGATTACCCCCCACCGACCTGTACGCTCTCACAGAGTGGGTCTCCTCAGGGTACCGTCGGCCAGACAGTGCCGGCTGGCGACCCCAAGGGGGAGGGCCTTCTCTGTGGGAGCTCCCACCCTCTGGAACGAACT
>NW_015387675.1:28018-40622 GCF_001527695.2 Protobothrops mucrosquamatus
GGATCTCCCTTCCTTCCGCCGCGCCCTCAAGACGTGGTTGTTCCAGCTCGCGGGACTGGCCTAGGGGATTTTAAAGGGGTTTTAATTACTTTTAATTGGACACTTTCAAATATTTCGTTTTAATTAAATTTTTAATTAGGTGTAATATGTATTTATGTTAGCTTTTTATCTAATCTGTCAGCCGCCCTGAGTCCGAAAGGAGAAGGGCGGGATATAAATGCAATTAATAATAATAATAATATAAGGAGGGCCCAAATTCCAGAAGGCACCTAAACCTTAGCACATGAAGTTCTTGTGGACTTACACAACATCGGTAGCGTTGGATTAAGAACATGGAGGTTTCTAAGCCACATTTTGCCTTTTTGTCTTGATGCATTCAAAGGAAAGCATTTATAGCGATGTTTCTCGAAGCGTGGTGACTTTTAAGGTATGTGGACTTCAGCTCCCAGAATTCTCCAGCCAGCATGCTGACCAGGGAATTCTGGGAGTTGAAGTAAACATTTTTTAAAACGTTTCCACGGTTGAGAAACATTGATTCAAAGGCATAAGACATTTTTTTTCATTTGCCCTCTAAATCCATACCTGAAAAGCATTATCAATGCCAAGAAAGCAGGGAACAGTCCAGAATCTTAGATCTTTCTCTCAATACGATAGGAGCACATCTCTGTTCAAAAATATTAAGGCCCAACGCTCAGTGTCCAATGTTGTAAACAGTAGTAAAGCAAAGGATGATTGGCACATTTGCAGAGTGTTCCTGATGGGCGGTATTGGCCCTGAGCTTTCTAAACAAAATGTAGGCAAAGTGTCTCATACAAATTAAAGTCATCGAGGACAACTGCATTCCTGTGTAGAACATTCCCATTTCCCTCAAGCTTTCTAATTAGTCCTCTTCCTTTTCTAATGACTTCCTGATGGTTTCTTTTATTATAAGATTAAGAAATTTGACAGTTTGAACTTTACTGCATAGCATCAAACATCTGTTTATGTTTATACACACACACATATATTATAAGGCAACAAAATTTAGGGGAAATGCAGACTATGTCACTGTGTACATATAGGAAATTTGTTTTATTGTATGTCCAAACGATTTCTGCATCTCTCTCTCTCTCTCCCTCTCTCTCTCTCCTCTCCTGTGTTTTTTAAAAATGCTTTTATGTTTTCTTTTAACATTGTTAGTGTAATGCAGAGATCTCCAAACTTGGCAACTTGGTAAGACTTGTGGACTTCAACTCCCAGAATCCCCTAGCTGCCAATGGCGGCTGGGGAGTTCTGCGAGCTGAAGTCCACAAGTCTTATAAAGTTGCCAAATTTGGAGATCCCTGGTGTAATGATATGTGGGAAGGACCTTGGAAGACAGGAGGAAGAGTGGCAGCCTAGACCAGGGGTAGGCAACCTTGGCTCTTTTGTGACTCGTGGACTTCAACTCCCAGAATTCCTGAGCCAGCCATGCTGAGGGGAAAGGGAGAGGTTTCCATGCTGAGCCATGCTGGCTCAGGAATTCTGGGAGTTGAAGTCCACGAGTCATAAAAGAGCCAAGGTTGCCTACCCCTGGGCTAGCCTCTTCTTAAAAATCTCCAGTGATGGAGCATCCATGATTTCTGGAGGCAGGTTGTTCCACTGGTTAATTGTCCTCACTGTCAGGAAGTTTCTCCTTAATTCCAGGTTGCTTCTCTCTTTGATTGTTTCTCGTCCTGCCCTCTGGTGCTTTGGAGAATAACGTGACCCGTTCTTCTTTGTGGCAGCCCCTCAAATACTGGAACACTGCTGTCATGTCTCCCCTAGTTCTTCTTTTCTTTAGACCTGCCAAACCCAAGTCCTGCAGCCGTTCTTCTTTGAGAGTCTCAACAAGTTTCAGGGCACAAAAAAGTTAAAACTCGCCAATTCAAACGTATTTGTTTTCTTCTGTTCTTCCATAGAGCTCTGCACAGGACATACATTTATGCCTCCAGACTCGCTTCTGACAAAAAAAAAAAAAAAACCCACTCCCAAGAGCTGATTCTGTAAGAGCCATTCCGAGTCTGCCTGTGCCTACTGCAGAAAAGCTTCCCTGAAATTCAGAAAATGCCAATTGGCACATCAGTTATTCATTCATTCACAGAATTTAATTGGCCTCCCACAGTTGCAATTATTTCAGTTGGGTGGGTGACCATATAGATTCCATGAATGAATGAAAGAATGGATGGATGGATGGATGCATAAAACTGCCAGAAAACCATGCAGTTAAAAAGAACAATGAACAATAAATTCTCCTCCAGGAGTCTACTTCAATCAACTTGGTCCCAGTGGAAAGAACCAGGATTTTTCCCCTGGATTTTTTTTTTTAAATTTTTTTTCCCCCTACTTCTCCATTTTGGTGTTTTCTAGTGTACCCTTCATGAGATTGTATACAGGTAGTCCTTGGTTAACAACCACTCATTCAGTGAGCATTTGAAGTTATGACAGCTCTGGAAGAATGGTACTTACTACTGGTCCTCGAAGTTGTGGCAGTAAACCATGTCCCTGTGGTCATGTGATTGAGATCCAGGAGCTTGGCAACTGGCTCACAGATACAGCGTCCTCACGGTCATGTGATTGCCATTTGGGGCATTCTCTGCCAGCTTCCCACAAGCAAATTCAATGTGGAAGTTGGCAGGGAAACTCACAAATAGCTCCTGTAAGTTGCCCCCATGCCCACCACTTTTTCTCCTGAGGTAACTGGCTACAGCAGACCTGGGCATTCTACGGCCCATGGGCCACATCCAGCCGTTTGGCTGTCCCTGTCTGGCCCACAATCTTATATATTTAACTCTCTACAAGAGTCCCAGTTTTGCAGGTGTCCCCTTGGGAAAATTAACTGCCCACCCTGGACTACGGAGTACAAGATCTGAGGAGGTCTTTGCTTAATAACCTTAATGACAGCAATGGGGCTGCCAGAACTGCCACTGTTAAATGATGTGTCCTGTGACGTCATGCTTGACAAACGCATCCTGTCCCAACCGCCACTGTTCAGTGAGGACTACCTGTATTTTGCTTGGAAGCAGTATAAAATAGATTAAATAATTAAACTTAAAGCCGGAGGCAAAGGCCAGCCAAGAGTATTAGGAAATACATGATTTCCTAACTTTCTCTGATCTTCTGCCACTGCAACTATTCTGGGATGGCTGACTTTATCGCCAGCCTTGCAACTTAAGATGGGTCCCTATTCACCAGGGCAATCAAAAAGATAGAAGAAAATTCTGCTGGATCTGCTTGAGTGACTATGGGATGACAAACCAAGAGTTTTGAAGAACAATTGCTGGCATGATTTGAGATAAACCCGTGATCGCTGGATTAAACCTTTTCCCCTGCTTCGTAATCTACCGATACAAGCTTCTGTCCCCTAAGCAAGTTCCTTCTGTAGCATGTTTACAAAAGGGCCGGGTGATGAAAAACCACATCCTTTCAGACGATGCTTGTCTTCTCTTTTATCAGCTCTAACAATTCTGAAATATTAATGGTTCTGCTTCTTATGCCCCTGCCTATTAGGCGAAGTAATGCATCAGCTCCCAGCCCTGTGGATTCCTGGCAAACATGCTGACAAATACTGACAAAGCACCCACCCAGGCACACAGGAGCATGGCCCTGGGGCACAAGCAATTATCCTGATATTGCAAAAGTAACACACTAATGCGGTTGTTTTAATGTGATACTTCGGCCTACCCCTTCATCAGGGACAGAGAGATAAGAATGACAGCTTCTCAGCTCCCCTCCCCACCAGCAAGGGATAATAATAAAATATTTTTCCCCGGTTTTTTTAATTGGAATGGGGAGGGGAGAGAGAAATAGTTTTGCTTTACACAGAAGCCTTTGCAATAGTGGTGAACACCTGTAGTCAAGGCCATGGTTTTCCCAGTTGCAATGTATGGCTGTGAAAGCTGGACCATAAGAAAGGCTGAGCGCCAAAGAATTGAGGCCTTTGAACTATGATGCTGGAGAAGACTCCTGCGAGTCCCCTGGACTGCAAGGCGATCCAACCGGTCAGTCCTAGAAGAGATCAACCTCAACTGCTCTTTAGAAGGCCAGATCCTGAAGTTGAAACTCAAGTACTTTGGCCACCTAATGAGAAGGAAGGACTCACTGGAGAAGAGCCTAATGCTGGGAAAGATTGAGGGCAATAGAAGAAGGGGACGACAGAGAATGAGGTGGCTGGATGGAGTCGCTGAAGCAGTAAGCGTGAGCTTAAATGGACTCCAGAAGATGGTAGAGGACAGGAAGGCCTGGAGGAACGTTGTCCATGGGGTCGCGATGGGTCGGACACGACTTCACAACTAACAACAACACCTGTAGCTCGGGTGTAGGATGAGGTGAAGGCTCATTCTCTGAGTTTGTGGGCTGGTTTTCGAACATTTTGTTTCCGCCATGCACGTGAGTTCATTGAAGGCTGGCTCTCCACAAGCAGTTCCATCAAAAGACACATCAACCCACAACCAGCCTATGAACCCCTCAGAATCCAAATCAACCACACAGCCAACCAGAGACAGCACCGAACCTCAACCAATGCACGCAAGCCCCCTCCCCATCACCAGCAGTTCATGTCCCAATGACCTGACTTGATGTAACCTCCCCATAGACAAGACCCATCACAAGATCCTCACTTGACACACCCACACCTGAAGCCCTTATAAACAGAAGAACAGCGACACTGATATCCCCTAAACTCTGCTGAAGGTGTTGCCTAGCCTGGTAACTAACCCACAAGCTCGGAGAATGAACTTTCCACCCTCACAGAAGTCTTTTACAGATCCCGTGTCTTTAAATGCGTGAAATGAACGAAAGCATGGGTCCCCAACCTTGGCCACTTTAGGACTTGTGGACTTCAACTCCCAGAATTCCCCAGCCAGCACATTTTGAATCTAGGAAACCCCACCACCCCACCCTCATTTAGGACGAGGGGGGACCTGATAGCAGTGTTCCAATATCTCAGGGGCTGCCCAAAAGAAGAGGGAGTCAAGCTATTCTCCAAAGCGCCTGAAGGCAGGACAAGAAGCAATGGATGGAAACTAATCAAGGAAAGAAGCAACCTAGAACTAAGGAGAAACTTCCTGAGAGTTAGAACAATTAACCAGTGGAACAACCTGCCTCCAGGAGTGGTGAATGCTCCAACACTAGAAGTTTTTAAGAAGAGACTGGACAGCCATTTGTCCGAAATGGTGTAGGGTTCCTGCCTGAGCAGGGGGTTGGGCTCGATGACCTCCATGGTCCCTTCCAACTTCATTATTATTATTATTATTATTATTATTATTATTATTATTATTATTATTATTATTATTATTATTATTATTATTATTATTATTATTATTATTATTATTATTATTAAACACCACCTGGAATTCTGTATGCACTTTTGCGAACAATACCTTTACGTTTTCTTGATTTCCCAAATTAAATATTTTTTTTAATTTCCTAAATCACTGTTTCTCAAGTTTGGCGGCTTGAAGATGTGTGGACCTCAACTCCCAGAATTCCCCAGCCAGCATATGCTGGCTGGGGAATTCTGGGAGTTGAAGTCCACACATCTTCAAGTTGCCGATCTTGAGGAACACTGCCTCCTGCAGGCAGAAAGGCTGCACTGTCTAGTTTTAGCCTCAACTTTGTATAGCCCAGCCTTCAACCTCAGGATACATTTGGTGCCTAAGAGACCTCTTTCAAAAACTACACGCAGCTTATTTTATAAGCAACTCAGAACTGAAAGAGAACTACAAACCGTTGCAAGCACAGGCCGGTTGCAGCAAGAGATCTGCCTGCTTTGAAGCAAATAGCCCTGCAGACTCCGAAATCTTTCCTCACTTGGCTAAGTTGAAAGAGGTTGAATTATCCAAGATATTGGGTCATTTCATATACGTGCAAGCCGAGAGAGACGTAACAATGCTTTCCTTTGTACAGCCTGCTGCTGGAGCCAGATCCCTAATGAAATGAGGGCCGCTCTGGAAAAAGACCAAATGCATAAATTCAGTCAGGTAGAAGCAATGAGGCAGCTCAGAAGAGAATCTTTAAAAGCTTTGGTCAAAAGCACAGCGCGCTGAAAACGCCAGGGAGCCGTAAAGGATGGAAAGTGATTTTGAGACGGCTGGATGGATGGCCAAGTTAGAATGGCACCTTGGAGTTATTTTATTCTCATTTAATTAACTCAGGAGGTATCTGGTGAATGCTTTTAGGGATTAGAATTGTCACTCCAAATTCTAACAGGTTTGAAGGGGGAGAGAGGATTGACCAGGTCCTTTAGATTAGATAGCACCCTCACTTCTGCCGCTTAAGAGGAAAAGACCAATTATCTATCAGTTACCAAAGCCCCCCAAAACTTCAAGAGGCCAGGAGAAATACATTTTCCTTCAAAAAGACGGGCGTGTTTTCCTCTCTACCTTGTATACTTTGATCTGCTTTCACAAACACCAGTACTTCTGTCTTTATGCCAACACAAGCATTCTGGAGCTCACACTCAATCCTGGCATCTCCATACATCAGGGGTGTCAAACTCAATTTCATTGAGGGCCGCATTAGCATTGCGGTTGCCCTCGGGGGGGGGGGCAGGTGGCTGTGGCCAGGGTGGGTGTGGCCTACTGGGTAGGTGTGGATGGAGTGGGTGTGGCCTACTGGGTGCGCATGGCCAGCTCTACATCGTTCGCGTCAAGGGTGCCTATGGGGGCCTGGGCAGGAGTGGGACAGATCTGAGGGTCTCTGGCAGAAGGGGGGGGGACCAGGGCAAGCGCCAAGGTATGGTCCATTTCTTCATTCCTCACAAAGGGTGACACCTCCCCAGCATGCACAGCAGGGGCTGGTTCCTCGCTGTTTCTAGACGGCCTTGTGGAGCTAAGACTGAATGCGTTTCAGCATAGATGGCCACCACAAAATTGTACATTGGCTCCCTCCCAGCCGGCCTGGGCCAGGGCCAAGGCAGCGGGGGCCGTTCCCTCACTGTTTCCAGGATGGCTTCGCAGGCCACATGAAACCACTTTGCGGGCCGCATCTGGCCCCCGGGCCTTGTGTTTGACATGTCTGCCATACATGATGACTGTAGGCACCAATGGGTGGGCAGATACTCCCCTCGCTCCGTGACAAACTCTTTACGTTGCCTGTCTTGATTTTTTTTTTTTAAAAAAAAAAGATCAAGTGGGAGGCTGCCATGCTCAAAAATAAAACAACAGCTTCTTAACATTGTCTTGGTTTCTACCTCCAGATGTCATCCACCTCCTTAGAAAGCAGGAAGTTACATGGGGGAAGAAGGAGCATTTCCCCTTATTTGCCTTCTGGGAAATGGGTGCAACTTATCACGGCAGCATTCCGTGAACAGGAAAACCCTCTTTCACGACGTAAGAGAATCATTTCCCACAAAGGAAATTTGTAGAGACGGCTGCCTTGCTTGAAACATCCAAGATGTTATTTCGTAGATTCTTTTTAATAATGTTGATTCCATTATCATGCTTTTTTTTAAAAAAAAAAAGGTTTGCTTTTTATCTTTTGATTCTATGACATGCTTCCCAGAGAAACACGTTTATGGGATGGGCGACTATATAAATGTGAGGAATAAATAAAACAAATAAACTACTTGCTAAGGGTTCTCCACAACATGGACTCAAATCCAAATGTGCCCACCAGCTCAGAAAGTCACAAGGACTGACTCCACTTTAGTTGCAAATAAGAGTAGTTGCTAAGATGGGTGGCTATAAAAATCAAATCAAATCAAATCAAATCAAATCAAGTCAAAAAAGACACATGATGCTCCTATATTGAATCGACCTTAATAGTGTTATAAATGTTACCTTTTCTTTTATTTCCGAACAATCATTTTGTGACTTTATTACAGAAACAGAATTAAAAAAAAAAAGTTAGGGGGCTGTTTTGAAGAATCCAGGAGAAGTTGTGCCATCAAAGAAAGGGCAGAGGGAAAAAAAAGTTAGTGGAGTGGTGGGTTTGGAGATACCCTCCATGCATCCCCATCATTTGGTCAAAGGACAAATCAACCCTTTCTTTCTAGAGAAAGAGGTATTGTGTTGTCCTGGAAGGAAGAAATGGTCAAACCTAAATGCCAAGGAAAATGACATTCTGAAGGCAGGCTAACCTTAAACTGGCAATTTAAGTGGAAAAGAAATGATTAAAATCTCAACCCAGCAAACAGAACGGTGCCAAGGGCACTAGGTTTTTTCTTCAGTTGTTTGCGGGGTGGGGGTGGATGGAAGAAAGACGCACTACTACGGAGTAAGTGCAGATAACAGCAGAAAACAAAAGTGTCTTTGCTGCCATCTCCTATCTAGAACCGCTAGTATTGGGCGGTTCTGATGTTGCCCCATGTTCCTTGAGTCAATGTGTCACAAAGCAGACGACGTGGGTGTGAGGAGTGCAACAAGGCTGTTTTGTTTCGCTTCCAGCCCACTTGAAGCCTTATCAACCATTTCATCTGATTTCTCTAGTGCAGAGGTGGGGAACTATGGCCTTTTTATGACTTGTGGACTTCAACTCCCAGAATTCCTGAGCCAGCATGTCCCTTCAGGCCCACAAAAGGTCCTGAAGGGACAGCTCTGGAGGCAGAAAACATGGTGTAACAGTGTGCAAGAGATCTGGGTTTGTGTAGTAGAATCCACCTCTTCATAGAATCATGGAATCATAGGGTTGGAAGGGACCTTGGGGGTCTTCTAGTCCAGCCTGCTGCCCAAGGCAGGAGTCCTTTTTCCATTTTGGACAAATGGTTGTCCAATATTTGCTTGAACAATTTCAGTGATGGAGCACCCACAACTCCAGGAGGCAAGCTGTTCCATTGGTCAGTCATTCTCATTGTCAGGAAAGTTCTCCATATTTCCAGATTGGCTCTCTTTTTAACTATCTTCCACCCATTGCTTCTTATCCTGCCCTCAGGATAAGGAGAATGTTCTATGGAGAATGTCGATCTCCTCTTCCTTGTGGCAGTCCTTCAAGGATTGGAAGACAGCTATCAAGCCTGCTAAGTTAACATAGCTAGTTCCCTTAGCTATTCATCCAATACCTCAATCTGCTAAACAACTATTGCCACCAAATGGTAACCTTTTCTGCATGTCAAACATATGTTTTTGTGTTGCACCAGGGGTCGGCAACCTTGACAACTTTAAGACTTGTGGACTTCAGTCCCAGAATTCCTCAGCTAGCTATGCTGGCTGAGGAATTCTGGGACTGAGGTCCACAAGTCTTAAAGTTGTCAAGGTTGCAGACCCCTGTGTTACACCACAGTTCCTCCTTTAACTTCCTCTTTTAAGTGAGGATCTGCAATCTCATCCTGCAACACAGTGTGGAGATTGCAGATGGGTGTGTAGCTACTGCTCCCTTTATAGGGTTTCTTTCTGAACAGACAGACAACCAGGAGGGAAGACACTTGCTTTTACCAAAATATATAGTAATCTATTCTATGTTCAAAAGTGAGCAGCACAAGTCATTAAAAAGCTATCATACTTAATCTTGTGTGTAACAGTGCATTTAAATGTTACCAGGCAGAGTTGGCAAATAGCTTGCTTTTTTTTTGTTTTTTGGCAGACTTCAATAATAGTGCTTCTAACAGAAAAGCAAGGAAACCCAAAACAATGTAAATCTGAGCCCAAAGGTGAAAAGCTCTGGTAGTTTTTACATGAAATTGTTATTTGTCAAAAGGAAAATATGGGGCTGAAATCTGGCCGACAATAAAAAAAAAAATATTAGGACGCCGTTTCTACAGGACCTGCCAAACAAAATTGTTATGCAATCAGGTGGCCATAACATCCAAAACTTTAAATGTTTAAGTAAATATCAATAAAATGAGCTTTGCAATTTGCTTAGTCATGGAAAGATTCCATCTGTCTGGTAACACTGCCTGGGTAGGGTCCCAAAAGCTTGGGTCTGTTTTGCTGCTTTATTACAAAAAATATTCATTAAATTTATATGCCCCCATCTCACCATCAAGTGACTCTCAGCTGCTTACAATAATAATTTGTTTATATATTACTAATATAGAAGCTATTCTCCAAAGCGCCTGAAGGCAGGACAAGAAGCAACGGATGGAAACTCATCAAGGAGAGAAGCAACCTGGAACTAAGGAGAAACTTCCTGACAATGAGAACAATTAACCAGTGGAACAACCTGCCTCCAGAAGCTGTGAATGCTCCAGCACTGGAAGTTTTTAAGAAGAGACTGGACAGCCACTTGTCTGGAATGGTATATAGGGTTTCCTGCCTGAGCAGGGGGTTGGACTAGATGACCTCCAAGGTCCCTTCCAACTTTATTATTGTCATTGTCATTAGCTTGTTATTCTGCCTTTATTGTTTTACAAATAACTCAAGGTGGTAAACATACCTAGTATTCCTTCCTTCTCCTACTTTCCCCACAACAATAACCCTGTGAAGTGGGTTAGGCTGAAAGAGAGGGACCGGCCCAAAGTCATCCAGCTGGCTTTCATGCCTAAGGTGGGATTAGAACTCGCCATCTCCTGGTGACTAGCCCAAGTCACCCAGCTGGCTTTCATGCCTAAGGGGGAACTAGAACTCACAGTCTCCTGGTGATTGGCTCAAAGTCACCCAGCTGGCCTTCATGCCTAAGGTGGGACTAGAACTCATTGTCTCCTGGCGATGGACCCAAAGTCACACCTCCACCTTTCATAACTCCGGTATCGCAGGCGCCCAATTGCAGCAGAGTTGGTGGCAAACTTTTGGTCCAAGATGATGGCTTCCCTCTGCTGAGCTAAAATAAAACAAAGCCTTCTCTGCAATTCCCACTCATTCCAGAATAATAGTAATAATGGCAAGGCTGGTCCCTATTTCATTCAGCTGTCTCTGATACATGACAGTAATGGTGCCTTGCCAGAATTCGGAACTGCCTCCAGGTGGAAGATTTGTTGAGCCCATCTCTGCTCCTTCCAGCAATACAGTATTATTTCAACAGGCTCACCGTGATGATGTACCGAGGCTGCTTTTTCTCTGACCTTCAGCTTTGTGGTTTTGTTTATTGATGACAGGTCCCATTCACGGGAATTAAACAAGCCAGAATCCCATTGAAAATCACTGGGACCCGTCCACCAGGATCATATCCTCTGGATGCAGGCCGACAGCCAGTTATCAAGTACAGAGCTAAGAGCTAGGAAATGCCAATGTTTATTTCTGATAGATACTTCGTTTTAATTTAACGCAGTTCAGCCCTTCATGGACTAACCACCAGACTTGGGGCTAACTGCTCATGCATTGAACTTTTTTTTTGTTGCACTATGTCCTACTATCAAGCCCTGGCATCTTCTTATGTCACTGTGTTTTATGTTTCAGAACCTTTATAGTCCCAATTTCGCAAAGGCCATTCATACTGCAGTTTCTACAGTGGCCTGTAGTGATGTGCTTAGTATTTTGGGCTAGATCAGGGGTAGGCAACCTTGGCTCTTTTATGACTCGTGGACTTCAACTCCCAGAATTCCTGAGCCAGCTTAGCTCAGCTTGGAAACCTCTCCCTTTCCCCTCAGCATGGGGAATGAGAAATTTATACCCTCATTCTTTCCAACTGAATTTATCTTGGGCTCTTCTTATGAGGATAGATCAGGGGAGCCCTGAGCAGCTTGAGAAAACGTGGGATAAAAATGCAATTAATAAATAACCGAACAATGTCACTCTTTCCTGAATTGGGAAAGACACTCTGATTTTCGCATTCTACCAGAAAAGATTTTGTGCCTTTTTTTAAAGGAGACATTTTCAGAAGTACAGTTAGTCCTTGACTTTCAACAGTCCATTTAGTGACCATTCAAAGTTACAATGACACTGAAAAAAAGTGACTTATGACCGTTTTCCACACTTATGGCCGTTGCAGCATCCCCATGGTCACGTGATAAAAAATTCGGATTCCTGGTAACTGGTTTGTATTTATGACGGTCACAATGTCCCAGGGTCGTATGAACCCCTTTTGCGACCTTTGGACAAATAAAGTCAATGAGGAAGCCAGATTCACTTAATAATCGTGTTACTAACTTGACAACTTCACTGATTCACTTAACAACTATGGCAAGAAAAGTCATAAAATGGGGCAAGCTCACTTAAATGTTTCACTTAGTAACATACATTTGGGGCTCAATTGTGGCTGTAACTCGAGGACTACCTGTATTTCCAGATATACTGGACTACAATTCCCCTATTTCCAACACAGCTCTGATGGATGTTGTAGTCTAGAATATTTAGTGGTATAGCAGGCTAGGGAAGCAGCCTTGGAAAATTTGGCCAAACTGAAAATTTGGCCAACTCAACATTAAGAAAACCAAGATCATGGCATCCGGCCCTCTCAATTCCTGCCCAATAGATGGGGAAGAAATGGAGGTAGTGACAGATTTTATCTTCCTGGGCTCCACGTTAACCCAGATGGGGACTGCAGCCACGAAATTAAAAGACACTTGCTCCTGGGGAGGAAAGCTATGGCAAATCCAGACAGCATACTAAAAAGCAGAGACATCACCCTGCCAACAAAAGTGCGTATAGTCAAGGCCATGGTTTTCCCAGTTGCAATGTATGGCTGTGAAAGTTGGACCATAAGAAAGGCTGAGCGCCAAAGAATGGAGGCCTTTGAACTATGGTGCTGGAGAAGACTCCTGCGAGTCCCCTGGACTGCAAGGCGATCAAACCGG
>NW_015387675.1:40722-46279 GCF_001527695.2 Protobothrops mucrosquamatus
GACTTTGGCCACCTAATGAGAAGGAAGGACTCACTGGAGAGGAGCCTGATGCTGGGAAAGATGGAGGGCAAGAGAAGAAGGGGACGACAGAGAATGAGGTGGCTGGATGGAGTCACTGAAGCAGGAGGCGTGAGCTTAAATGGACTCCAGAAGATGGTAGAGGACAGGAAGGCCTGGAGGAACGTTGTCCATGGGGTCGCGATGGGTCGGACACGACTTCGCAACTAACAACAAGGCTAATGATTTTCTTGGATACTTTACTGTTGATACACTACAAAGTGGATTGTTAGCTTGCATGGACTTATCTGCAAGATGGCAAATCCTACACAGTGGAAAGACAGATAAGGCATTAGTCTTGATGGGTTTTTTTATGTTACAACAGAAACTTTTAAAAAAATGGCCTGCTTTTTTAAAACATAAAATTCACATGCTTGGATCTTTAAAGAAATTAATAAACACTGAAATTGTGCTAGGTTTAGGAGGAGAAAAGGACATGCAGAATTGTGGAAAAGAAAAAAAATTAGACAGGATATGGCCACTCCCCAAAGCTAAGCAAACTTTATAGAATTAATACCCACCAAGCTCATCTCGAGTAATAAAATTGTTAGGGTATAAATTCTGTAATTGTCCCCTTACATTTTACAACTGTGGTTTTTCCTTTCCAAGAAAACAAACAAACAAAAAACATGCCCCGAAATCCATCATGTCAAATACAAGATGATCAATCCTGTGGATGCCACAAGAAATTTGCAAATGCATCTGTACACGACAGAGGAACTAGCCTTGAAGGACAGAAGAGGCAATAGTCAGATAAGAGGGGCCTGAGCCCAGACCAAGAAAGTAATGAGAAAAACCATCTCAGATAAAACCCTCCCTAGTGTGCATGAAGACAAAGGGAGGGAAGGGGGAACGAGGGGGGACATGATAGCAGTGCTCCAATATCTCAGGGGCTGCCACAAAGAAGAGGGAGTCAAGCTATTCTCCAAAGCACCTGAAGGCAGGACAAGAAGCAACGGATGGAAACTCATCAAGGAGAGAAGCAACCTAGAACTAAGGAGAAACTTCCTGACAGTGAGAACAATTAACCAGTGGAACAACCTGCCTCCAGAAGCTGTGAATTCTCCAACACTGGAAGTTTTTAAGAAGAGACTGGACAGCCATTTGTCCGAAATGGTATAGGGCAGTGGTGGCGAACCTATGGCACGGGTGCCAGAAGTGGCACTCAGAGCCCTCTCTGTGGGCACACGTGCCGTTGCCCCAGCCTTGCCTCCCCCCGTGACCCCCTACTCTCCAGCAGCCCCCCTGAAGGAGAGTCGCCCCCGAGCGTGGCCCACACGGAGCAGCGCAGCCAAGGACATGGCAGCCAGGCAGTGTAGACAAGACTCTGCCCTCACACCCTATCATGCAGTTGATGCTGCAGGGCACGAGCAGAAGGCGTGGCTTCCATAGCGCTGCTGGGCTGCCTGGGCGATCTGCGGCGGGCCCTGGAGGCGGTGAGTGGTCCTGTGGGCAGGCCGGGCAGGGGATGGGGGGGCAGAGCAGGGGCGGGACCAGTTTTTGGGCACTCGGTCTTTAAAAGGTTCGCCATCACTGGTATAGGGTTTCCTGCTTGAGCAGGGGGTTGGACTAGATGACCTCCAAGGTCCCTTCCAACTTTACTATTATTATTATTATTATTATTATTATTATTATTATTATTATTATTATTATTATTATTATTATTATTATTATTATTATTATTATTATTATTATTATTATTTAGACTTGCAAAATTTTGTTACTATAGCTTTACAATATGGCTTTATGTCTACTAGGATGTTTGTATGTGATATTTGATTAGAACAGTTTTATTTCATTTCATTTCTTCATTATCTCCAGTTAAGACACTAGGCTAGAAACTGAGAGAGCAAGAGTCTCGCCTTAGGCTCAAAGCCAGCTGGGTGACCTTGGCCAGTCCCTCTTTCTCAGCAGCCGTAGGAAGAACGGATGGCAAACCACTTCTGTAATCTTGCCAAAAAAAAACCTGCAGCAACCTGTGTGGGCAGTTGCTAGGAGTTAAGACTGACTCAAGTCTAAAAAAAAATGCCTATGATTAGAAAAAAAAATACACAAAAATTAACACAGTAATGCTGCTTTTGTTAGGGGGAATGTGAAGTTATCCAACGGGTATTCTGTCACCAGAAATGGGGAAAAGGATAGTTTTTGAGCACATACATAGTTAGTTTAGTTTATTGATTAGCCCATAGGCCTTATCAAAAGACTTCGAATTCCAAACACAAATTATTAATAAACTCCTATAAAAATAATTTAAAATGAAATTGGAGTAAAATGCAATAATTTAATAGATGGATAAGTAAAATAAAATTATATTTCAGTATCACCCTTATCTACCCCAATCAGTCCCATATATGCCGATCTCAGCTGAACCATTTTACTCAGATACTCTGCCATGTTAAATGTTGTTTTCAGATTCTGGCCACATTCACACATGAAGTAAAAGTTATATATAACCACTGTTTCAAAGAACAGATTCAGATGAAACATCAAACTATTTGTGGACAGGTTTTTTTTGGGGGGGGGTCATGTTACGATGATGATCAAAGTCCATATAGGATCATCCTGAGGGACTTGGGAACGAAACCAGTAAAAAATAAGTGAAGGTGTGTGAAATCTCTTCCAAACGTCTGACAACTCCAGCAATCACAATAATACTGTACCTCTTCCTTCTACCTTCTGAAATAGAAATTATAATCCAGAGTTACTGTTTTTAATTCAAGCATCCTCAAATGCCAGAGACCCAAAAAGATCTGTCCCCTAATGGCACAGAAATAACTCCGAGTGTAAACAACAACGCAAAGTCTTTGCCAACCCTGTTGGTACAACTCTCCCTTCCTCTCTGAAACAGCAGCATTCTGATGCTAGGAAGCAACATACAATCTTCTAGAGCAGGGGTAGGCAACCTTGGCTCTTTTATGACTCGTGGACTTCAACTCCCAGAATTCCTGAGCCAGCCATGCTGAGGGGAAAGGGAGAGGTTTCCAAGCTGAGCCAGGAATTCTGGGAGTTGAAGTCCAGGAGTCATAAAAGAGCCAAGGTTGCCTACTCCTGTTCTAGAGTTATCCTCTTTCAGTTTTGCAACGTTAGCAACGAAACCCATTAATGGGAAGAATTTCAGAAGTTGGTGAGAGTTCCAGGGCTTAGGATTGAGAAGGTAAATCTGTCTCTAAGAGCAAAATAATAATAATAATAATAATAATAATAATAATAATAATAGTAGTAGTAGTAGTAGTAGTAGTAGTAGTAGTAGTAGTAATAATAATAATAATAATAATAATAATAATAATAATAATAATAATAATAATAATAATGATGATGATGATGATGAAGGCGGCCTTACTAGGAACTGCTTCCATCCTGCAACGATATCTGTAATACCATCAAACATCCACATCTGCCTATCCCAGGTCCTGGGTAAGGACTCGATAGGTAGACAAAATGCCAAATCCAGTCTGAACATCTGGCTGACTGTGCGATGATTAATAATAATAATAATAATAATAATAATAATAATAATAATAATAATAATAATAATAATAATAATAGTAGTAGTAGTAGTAGTAGTAATAATAAAATCTTTGTTCCATGTCCCGTTTCCTCTCCCCCCCTCCCCCCACTAATTTCCCTCTCTTTACTCAAATCCAAGAGAACAGCAGAATAATTATGAGGAGAAGAACATTCTTCAATTACATTGTTCCCCTTTAGGTGCTGAAGCTGAAACAAAGTGGTTAAGAAGAAAAACAAAGGAGCTCCAGAATGATTTAATCGTTTCCCCCGTTGGTATGGTGAACACCAATCCATGATGGTGTTTGTCTATTTCCTGATGACTTTCTGGCACCAAATTGAGACCATTGTATATACACCAGCTTTGGAAAGTGGGCAGAAAGTGGTGCCAACTCCTCTGGCTGCCTCCTTTACAGGTTTTTTTTTTTTTAAAAAAAGTTTGATATTTGCAGATCAACACTCAATATTTTATAATAGACATGTTCTAGCTTTCACTATAAGCTACATTTGATGTCTTTGGAGCAGATGCTATTAGGCAAATATGGCATGAGTCTACGTGGATGACTTCTTTCTTTGACTTTGAGGATTACATCTTGAAGACACAATTGTGAATGTTTGCTATCTGGGTAGAGTTAAATGATGCCTCTATGACTCAAAATTGTAGTTCTACTGCCTACCATGACTCACTGCAATGCTCTAGTTATATTAATATTGAATCCTACTGTAAAATGTTGGCTTTTTCAATGACAGACTTAACACATTTGGATAAAATGGTATTTACTTTGTTTTGATTCAGGAAAAAATAAGTTCTGCTTAAGGGTATGTGATGGTTCTCAACTTTTGGCCTCTGAATGTTTGGGGTTATGACTTCCACCAGGCTTATCCACTAGCCATGCTGACTGAGGATGCTAGGAGTGTAATCCGATTTCATTGGACAGGGCCAGTTTACCTATACGAGTGCTGGTCTCCAGAGATCTGATGGAGTGGGCTTGCTCTGGGTCGCCTTCATTAAGCAACACCACCTAGGTCAGAGGTAGGCAACCTTGGCTCTTTTATGACTCGTGGACTTCAACTCCCAGAATTCCTGAGCCAGCCATGCTGGCTCAGGAATTCTGGGAGTTGAAGTCCACGGGTCATAAAAGAGCCAAGGTTGCCTACCCCTGACCTAGGGGATCTAGGAAACGTTCTGTTGCTGAGACTGCCCTGTGGAGTAGCAGAACTCTGTGGTTTGAATGGCTCCAAAACTTAATGACTTTCCATAAAAATGTGTTCCTTGACGTTAGCCATTTAAAGATGTGTGGACTTCAACCCCCAGAGCCAGCCAACAACTTAAAATAGCTAAAGTTGAAAAATACTACAATAAGTTTTAGAAATATGGCTTCTCCCATAAGCAGTGGATTAAGAAGTACTTCAGTTCCTGATAGAAGGGTATGAATCCCTGACAAAGAGCTGGCTACATATATCTGACAAGCTCCAATATAGGGCAAAACTGGTCATGGAGTGCCTCCTGCTGGTCAATAGAAGTAAAAACATACTGCAGCATATATATTGTAAAAAAGAGGAATAGTTTCTACATAGCATAAGCCACATAAAAACTCATGGGCAAGGAACATGACATAAGGTAACATCTACATCAACTTTACGTTTAGATGGAAATATGAGTACTGCTCTAGGCAGGTTTTAGTTTTGAGTTGTTTTTAGTGTTTTTATTGCGAAGTTTAATGGGTTGTTGTCTGCTCAGGATGAGCGACCATGTAAATTGAATAAAACAAGCAAACAAAGACAAAGTTGAGAAGATGGTCCATGACTCGGTGGAAAATCAGACGGCGGCTTGGGAGTCAACTGCCGCCGCTGCATTGGACCGAGTCGTGCCTCTGCGGCCTCTGACCCGGCGTAGGTCTCGACTGGCTCCCTGGTTCTCCAGGGAGCTGAGAGAGATGAAACGCCGGAAAAGATGCCTAGAGAGATGTTGGAGGGCCAGCCGAACCGAATCCGC
>NW_015387675.1:47490-71521 GCF_001527695.2 Protobothrops mucrosquamatus
GCGGACCTGACCTAGGGAGGATTTTATTTGGGGTTTATCTTTTAACAATTTGACAGAGACACAACTTTAAAATTTGATTTAATTCGGTTTTATCGGGGGGGAATGTATTTATGTTTTGTTTTAAATATGTTGTGCGCCGCCCTGAGTCCCGTTGGGAGAAGGGCGGCATATAAATTAAATTTATTATTATTATTATTAAGATGGACATCCTCATATTTCATGCCAGACTTTCGCAACCCGGGAAGTTGTAAAACTGATCAAATTCAGCAGAGATAGTTTATAAGTAGATGTATATGGGACTGTATTTTCCTTATATCTAGGCAACATGTATTTCTCATTCATTCCAACTAGGATATTTTACTTTTTTATTGTTATTTATCAGATTTTTAATCCCACCTTTTTTATTATAAATAACCCAAGATGGTGAACATACCTAATACTCCTGCCTCCTCTTCTTTTCCCCACAACAACAACCTTGTGAGGTAGGTTGGGCTGAGAGAAAGTGATTTGCCCAAAGTCACCCAGCTGATTTTCATGCCTAAGGCGGGATTAGAACTCACAGTCTCCTGGTTTCTAGGCCAGCCCCTTAACCACTACAACAGATGATAATAGTCTTCTAAATAGATCTTCTAATTTAGAAATTGTAATGTTTGGTTTGTGAGTTAACAGCACAGGGCAGTTGACCATAGTAAAATATGTTTCTTAGCAAAGAATAGTTTTATATAAAAGAAAACAGGTTATTTTACATAATCTGCATGTTACAAACTAGCATGACGTTAAATATCCACATTTACCTTTTGCAAATGCCCTTCTTATTATCAAACTGACCACGTCTTGGCCACTAATTATTATTTAAAAGAGGTTTTAGATAGAAACATATAAGTTGCTTGTGATGGAGTCAATATGTAACAGGCTAGACGTTCTGGGTCTGACTTATAAGCACAATGTTTTATCTTGAGTTGTATCCTCAAGGGAACTGCTATAAATTCTAATATCTAGACGTGCTCAAGGGCAAAATAAGCAAAACTAACTTGAAAATAATCGTTCTGAATATTTTATTTTTTAAAAAAAAATATCTAGATATTTATTTCAGATGTTGATGACACAAAATTGGGGAGAGGAAGAAAAAGGCCCTTTTCTGTTTTTGCAAATCTCTTAACAGTGTTGAATTAACAATTCTAATTCAGTGTTGCTTTTACAAACAGCTTTTATATTACCTTCCCTGTTTGGGTATCCCCAAAGCAGCATTTTTAAAAATCCCAGAGTTATCATTTTATTTTTCATAGAAAAAAAAATCCAGTGAAGATATTCTATTTCATATTTCACATAGAAGGATAAAAAAAAAACCAAGCAAATCAGAGCTAAAACATCTTCATCTGTTTTACCTTCTCAGCAGCTCATCCTTTGGAATTTATAGGCAAAACTAATTAATCACAGTTCTACCTACATGTTCCAGTTGAAACACCCTATTGTGATAGTCCTACACTATGAGAGATTTTGAATTCTTTGGGCATGTCCAGGATCTATAAACTGGAGACTGACATATCCTTAAGCCAAACACTGGATATTTCTTTAATTGGCAGACTAGAAAAGGGTTATGCAAATATAGAAACAGACATTCAGAATCTTTCTATTTCATCCAATTTCATTCATCTCATCATCTCTTAAAATCTCCTGCCATGTGTCCATCAGAATGCTCTAAACCAGGGGTAGTCAACCTTGGCTCTTTTATGACTCGTGGACTTCAACTCCCAGAATTCCTGAGCCAGCTATGCTGGCTCAGGAATTCTGGGAATTGAAGTCCACGAGTCATAAAAGAGCCAAGGTTGACTACCCCTGCTATAAACAGTCTACCTTCTCTTAAGATCTCAGATTAATGTTATATTATGCCTTGTGTCTGTGAATAAGAGTTCATAAAATTTTCACCTTACTGGTATGTGTGTGCAATTTTCTATGTTTACACAATCCATATCTTGTGTGATGTTTTCACTTAATCAGGGATGCCCAACCTTGGCAACTTTAAGACTTATAGACTTCAACTCCTAGAATTCCCCAGCCACCAGACCCAGATTGGATTCATTTCCTACTTTTGATTCTGAGTGACCCAAGGCAAAGAAATCAGAGTTCCTGTCTGATGGCTGAACAGCATTGTATGAGATTAATCTTGTCAATAAAGGAGAAACTTGTAGCTTGACAGAAAGCTCTTCTGCAAACACGTCTTAACAACGCAAAGGAAAACAGGTCACCCTTTTCTCTCTTCCATCCTGTCCCCTTATAGGAGGTGGGAGAAGCCAAACTAAGAACAGGAAAGGTCCCATCAATAAGCAAGAAGATACATACTTTGCAAACCAAAGCTTTAATTACTGGTGGTGTTGTTGTTAGTTGCGAAGTCGTGTCCGACCCATTGCGACCCCATGGACAATGTTCCTCCAAGCCTTCCTGTCCTCTACCATCTTCTGGAGTCTATTTAAGCTCACGCCTACTGCTTCAGTGACTCCATCCAGCCACCTCATTCTCTGTCGTCCCCTTCTTCTATTGCCCTCCATCTTTCCCAGCATTAGGCCCTTCTCCAGTGAGTCCTTCCTTCTCATTAGGTGGCCAAAGTACTTGAGTTTCAATTTCAGGATCCGGCCTTCTCAAGAGCAGTCGGGGTTGATCTCCTCTAGGACTGACCCGTTGGATCGCCTTGCAGTCCAGGGGACTCGCAGGAGTCTTCCTACTGGTATCTTCAGCTAAAGCTGGAACACCTATCTTGACATCAGGGTAAGCTATGAGGAGTCAATGTCGACAATTCGGAGTTAATGGGCTAAGGACTTCTGTATGTCTGAGCAGGTATCGTTAACTTGATCGTTAACTAAATCAGAAAATAAGCATCCGTGAGTCCTAATTCAACTGCAGAACAATGTTTCATTGCCAAGCACAGGAAATGTTTAAAAACCAACTCTGTGATGGTCCGGACAGTGTGATTAGACTCCAACAAACCATTTTGTACCTGTGCAGAAAATGCAATCATGGCTTTCAAAGTCCCCTCCTTCTGCACGGTTGTAGCCATGAATAAATCCAGCTTCTGCAGTAAAAGAACTTTTGTAGTACAGGTAGTCCTCAACTTCCCATTCATTTACGCTCCTCACGCGTAGTATCCCAGTGTCTCCTTGGTCATGTCAACAGAATTTGGTTGCTTGGCAACCGGCATGGTTACAGAGTACGGGGTCACGTGATCACCATTTATGACCTTCCCAGGAGGCTTCCACAACAAGCAAAGTCAATGAAGGAAGCCGGATTCGCTTAACGACCATAGTGATTTGCTTAACAATTGCAGCAAAAATGACTCTCTTAACTGCATTAATTAGCACTGCAAGTTCCTGTCCCAATCACGGTCCTAAAACGAGGACTACCTGTAGGTAAGTTCTTTGCAAGTATTATATACGTCAAAGAAGTACAGGGAATTAAATCACAACTGAAGGTATCAATTGAGGTGTCACCGTCCACATGGTCTCCGAACGGATTCCATTTGTCTTGAAATTAATTGCTGGTTGATAATATAATTTGCTTCCCTTACACCTAATTCCTAATTCCACAAGGCCTATCCAGTTGAACACACACACTGCTTTTGAAACGAAAAGCAGGAGGAGTCTGGGAGCAGCTTTTCCAACGAACAAATCTCATTAAACAGCAGAAGATTTTGTGAGCTGAAGCTCAGTTCATCGGATCTACCCTAGCCTAACATGCCTCTCCTTCTGAAACAGCTACCTCTGGAGTTTCGTATCCGAGCTATTTGCCAATAAGGAAAGGCTAATAATTTCTCTTGGAGCTAGCGAGACAATGAACAAAGCCAAGACTTTGTGCTATTAGCATCAAAAAGCACAAGATGCATCCTTCAGCTATGAACACAAGCTCCTAAGAGAGCAGTAGGTGTCTTGTGAAAAGACAAATTAACCAGCTTGCAGCTCCAGACTGTGTCCTTTCCCACTGAAAAAATATTCTGAAGAGTTTGGCTGGATTGATAATTTGGGAGCAAGGAACTAAATCGTCCTCCCACCTGCTGCCTTGAGGAGAAGCAGCAAGTATTAAAAAGCAAACTTCGAATTGTATAATTAAGGCTGATTGTTTCAGATACATAATGAAGGATTGGATTTCACTAGAAGCGAAAACATTACCATTAATTGTACCAGGGGTGGGCGGGAACTATAGGAATGGTAGCAAGTTTATTGACCTAGACCAGTGGTGGCGAATCTATGGCACGGGTGCCAGAGGCGGCACTCAGAGCCCTCTCTGTGGGCACGCGCACCGTCGTCCCAGTCCTAGGCCTTCAGCTGGATTTTATAAAACCTTTTCGCTTTAGGCCTCCACCGCCGTGTACAAAAAACCCCCCAAAGGTTCAATCAGTCAATTTCAACTTCTCGCGGGAAAAAAAAAGATCTTGCAAAGTTGGACTTGACTGATTGAACTTTTTAGTCCCACCCAGTCTGCTGTTACCACTGCAGTCACGCCCACCCAATGGACCATGCCCACCCAATGGGCCACGCCCACCCAATGGGCCACGTCCACCCGGCACCCGACGATGCATAAGTGGGTTTTGGGTTGCAGTTTGGGCACTCGGTCTCTAAAAGGTTCGCCATCACTGACCTAGACCTATAGGAATTGCCATCTACAATTCTCAAGACTTTGCATTTGATCCAGGCAAGCACTGATCATGCTTTTCAGAAAACTGGGTAAGGTCTTCCTTCCTTGATTTTACTCAGTTGGGTAAGGTAGGACAGCCACCTTCCATGAAGATATTTCCTGAACTAAATTTTCTGTAAAAGAGTGCATTTTTTGGATTCATAAAATTCTTATGGAGCACAGCCAGATCCAGACACTTTTTTGGAAAATGAGAATGTATAAATAGGTTTGAAATCTTGTGAAACTAAAAAAAAAGAAAAGATATCCATGCAAGGGATTGTGAGGGATAGGGTTCATTTTGTGATTTATACCAGTGGGAAGAAACTGAACCCCAGCGCCACCATTTGCACTGACAGCCTCTTAATTTTCCAGTCTATTTTCACCTTGGTGGGGTTAACATAAAGTTATAAATGGGACCAACGGGGAGAATAAATTATCGCAGGACTTTCAACGCAGGGTTTTTCCTCTGTGTTTCATTCATTTATTTTGGAGCAGCTGATAATGGCTGAATGGAACCTGGCTGCATTTGAAGTTACCCTGGCAGAATTTCCTAAATCAGAAGATACTGCTTCAAGGAAGGGAGGAGGGAAAAAGGAAGGGGTTATACATTCGCAATGCATAAAGCTGCCTTTGAATTTGAGCAAGGATCAAAGCTTAAGAGTATGTTGGAGAAGAAGAGCACATGGAAAGCAGATCCTGGGATACACGTGCCCATGTTTGGAACTGCTTCCAAACACGTAAAACATAGAACATAGACTTAATAGACTCGGAAGGGACTTTGGAGGTCTTCTAGTCCAGAGCTTTTCAACCTTTTCACCCATTGTGCCACTTTTAGGATATGGCAACATCCGAGTACCACCAGTCACCTAGCAAGATGTCAAAAACTTGATGACCCCCCACAAAAAGGAAAAAAGTGATAAAGTACAGGTAGCCCTCGACTTACAACAGTTTGCTTAGTGACTGTTTGAAGTTACAATGGCACTAAAAAAAGTGCCCCCCAAGCCACAGCCGAACAAGACACCTGCCTGCCCACCCGGCCGCGCTCTTCCTCCTGTCCGAGGTTTTCATTGTTGTGAGCATTTCTGTTGAGGATTGGCAGCGGGGGTGGGGTGGGGGGTGTTTGGTTTTTATTCCCCCCGTCTGCTGGGTGGTTGCAGCAGGTTTTGGTTGCTTCACATGACCCTGGGATACTGTGACCGTCATAAATATGAATCAGTTGCCAAGCATCTGAATGTAAAACACGAGACCCTGGAGATGCTGCAACATTCCAGCTGATCGGCGCTTCTTTTGGGCTCAGCAGAAGTGCCAGGATCAGTGCTGCTTTCCAGCTGAATCCTGGTGCTGATCCTGGCGCTTCCACTGAGCCCTGACAGCCCTGCAGCTCCAGCCTCTCTCGCTCAGGCTTGTGCGGTGCTGCCACCGGTTCAGCTCATTCCCCTCCCCCGCTACCACTTTTCTAGGATGGTCGCGTACCACCTGCCAGGTGCCACTGTACCACAGGTGGTACCCGTACCACTGGTTGAAAAGCCCTGTTCTAGTCCACCCCTCTGCTCAAGCAGGAGGCCCTATACCATTTCAGACAAATGGTTGTCCAGTCTCTTTTTGAAAGGCTCCAGTGATGAAGCACCCACAACTTCTGGAGGCAAGCCGTCCCACTGATTAATTGTTCTAATTGTCAGGAAATTCTCTTTAGTTCTAGGTTGCTTCTCTCCTTGGTTAGCTTCCATCTACTGTTCCTTGTCTTGCCTTCTGGTGCTTGGAAGATAGTTTGACCACTCTTCTTTGTAGGAACCCCTCAAATATAAGAAACCTTCTATATCAGTGGTGGCGAACCTATGGCACGGGTGCCAGAGGTGGTACTCAGAGCCCTCTCTGTGGGCACGCGCGCCATCGCCCCAGTCCTAGGCCTTCAGCTGGGTTTTATAAAACCTTTTCGCTTTAGGCCTCTGCCGCCGTGTGCAAAAAAAAAAAAAAAGGTTCAATCAGTCAATCAATTTCAATTTCTCACGAAAAAAAAGATCTTGCAAAGTTGGAATTGATGGATTGAACTTTTTAGTCCCATCCAGTCTGCCATTACCACCGCAGCCACACCCACCCAATGGGCCACACCCACCCAATAGGCCACACCCACCCGGCACTCGACGATGCATAAGTGGGTTTTGGGTTGCAGTTTGGACACTCAGTCTCTAAAAGGTTCGCCATCACTGTTCTATATCATATCTCCCCTAGCACTTCTTTTTACTAGACTATACATACTCAATTCTTGTAACCGTTCTTCATACGTTTTAGCCTCCAGCCCCCTAATCATTTTTGTTGCTGTTCTCTGCATTCTTTCCAGAGTCTCAACATCTTTTTAAATTTTAATTAATGTAACTTTTTAAATTTTATTTTAATGTAACTTACATTAAAGAGAGGTTCCAGAGAGGTTACTATAAAATCAAAACATTCATAGAGTTCTTGTTACTCCTTGAAGTAGAACCTCCTTCGTGTGGAGATAAAACTTTGTTGATTGATGGACACGTCCATCTTGTTTTCTCAGCAAGAACATGGAAGCGGGGTTTACCATTATCATCTTCATTTAAAAAAAAAAACAAAAAAACAACTTTCCAATCTAGTTTATAGCTCTGAGATTTCCCAACGGTGTCCCATGCAAACACTAACCAAATTCATCCCATCATACGTTCTGGGATCAGCCCAGGTCAGTTAGAGACAGAGAGCAAAGAATGAAGCCGGAGGAGAACCATCACCATTTGGCATAGAAAGATGATTAAAAGCTACATTCTCAGAAATGTAATGTAATGTGATTAAATCTCAGGCTTTCTAATCTAAGATATACAGCAGAGAATTAAAAGTCTGAGAGAACGGCAAGATATATATAAATTACATTTCAAGAAATCTATTGTTCCTTAAAGTTAATTCCCCAGATACGCATTACTGATTACAATGACTTACGTCTAGCAATCTCTTCTGAGCAGAAAAGAAAAAATTCTACAGTGAGTTTAGAATTTAAAAGGAGGACAGAACGAGGCACACCAAAATGCCTTATGCAGAGAAAGTTTTATCACTCCAGAGTACCCTAAGTAGACATTATTCATCGTTTTCCATGGGCATTTGTATCTAGTAGATAAGAAGACTCAGAAACTCAGAAAATTACATTCGTATGGTAGATGACAGTTTCTTATGATAAGAAACATTTCCAAACAGGACCAAAACATAGCATTCAGATAATTTTAAACATTGGGAAATGGATACTTCTGTAAGATCTCTTTAAAGGAACTTATTATAGAAGTGTGGCAGACTGTTTTGCATTTTGTATTATGAAGTATTATGAAGTCTGTTTTCTTTCTTTGCCTTTCATAAACCAAACAGAAGGAAAAAAATCAATAGAAAATAGAAAAAAAGAACAAACAAAAGCGGGAGAACAACAAATTATATTTATGAGGGCTTCTCTTGCAGGTATGTATGTTATATATAGTTTTATATACAGTTTCAATAAAGGACCATATTTCATTGTAATCACACATGCAACCCATGTCTAGTGTGACTAGATTACTAATTGGGGCCATAGTCTACTAACTGGGGCCCTATCTTTATCTTTCCAGAGTTATTGAACCTGACTATTCGGCAATAAAAAATGGCCCAGAGAAACTAATTCCATTGTCCAAGCATCAATTTCCATGGTAGTTCAAATTTATATGGAGGGAAATCTGGCTGACTATATGAAGAGATCACAGCAAGCTTCTTTTAATGTAAAGCTAACACGACTTCGCAACTAACAACAACAAAACAGTTAAGTCATTGTATTTCTGAGAGCCATACACTTTTGCTCAAAGCAGCTGGATCCACAGGTTGCCCATAATTAACGGTTATCATCACTTGACATTAAATCAAGCCAAACAAATTACACTATGGCTCAACATGATGGGTGACCCCAGTCAGCATTTTCTTGTGTTGTTTTCTGAGGGACTTTAAGGTTCAATACAGGAACTTCAGCATCCAAAGTTGAGGTGTAACCCAGTGGTGGCGAACCTATGGCACGGGTGCCAGAGGCAGCACTCAGAGCCCTCTCTGTGGGCAAGCGCGCTCTGATCCCAGTCGTAGGCCTTCAGCTGGGTTTTATAAAACCTTTTCGCTTTAGGCCTCCGTTGCCGTGTGCAAAAAAAAAAAAAAGATTCAATCAATCAGTCAATTTCAACTTCTCGCGGGAAAAAAAGATCTTGCAAAAATTGATTGATTGAACTTTTTAGTCCTACCCAGTCTGCCGTTACCACGGCAGCCACGCCCACCCAATGGGCCACACCCACCCGGCACCCGACGATGCATAAGTGGGTTTTGGGTTGCAGTTTGGGCACTCGGTCTCTAAAAGGTTCGCCATCACTGCAGTAGCCGGTTGATATTTTTAAGAGTTTTCCACATATTTGCTGGATCATTTGCTGAGAACTGATTCCTCAGCTTTTCAGAGTAGCTTCTTTTTGCTGCTCTGATCTCCCTTGTTAATACATTTCTGGCCTGATTGTACAGCATTCTATCTTTTTTTCCTGTAGGCTTCCTCTTTGGCATGACATAGTTCAGTGATGGCGAACCTTTTAGAGTGCCCAAAAACTGGCCCCGCCCCTGCTCCACCCCCCTGCCCCGCTCCTGCTCTGCCCCCCATCCCCTGCCCCCCCCCACCCACAGGACCATCACCGCCTCCAGGGCCCACCGCAGATCGCCCAGGCAGCCCAGCAGCGCTATGGCGGCGACACCCTCTGCCCACACCCTGCAGCATCAACTGTGCACGATGGGGCGTGAGGGCAGAGTCTTGACTACGCTGCCTGGCTGCCATGTCCTTGGCTGCGCTGCTCCGTGTGGGCCACGCTCGAGGGCGACTCTCCTTCAGGGGGGCTGCTGGAGAGGAGGGGGTCACGGGGGGAGGCAAAGCTGGGGCAACGGCACGTGTGCCCACAGAGAGGGCTCCGAGTGCCGCCTCTGGCACCCGTGCCATAGGTTCCCCACCACTGGGCTACAGCAAACCTCCTCTCCATGCTGAAGGAAATCGACAACTGGCAGACGACCTGAATGTGTTTTATTGAAGGTTTGAGAGGAAACCACTGTCAACTATCACCACCATCCCCATCTCAGATACACCAACAACAGCCGTACCTCCTGCAACTGACCCCATCCCCTTGCGCCCCCCCCCACATCTCTGGTGATCACAGAAAATGATGTGCGAGGTCTATTTCATAGACAAAAAGCCTGGAAAAGCACCAGGCCCAGACAAGATAACTCCTCCTTGCTTGAAAGTTTGTGCTGACCAATTGGCCCCCATCTTCACCCGCATCTTTAATAAATCCCTGGAGATGTGCTATGTTCCTTCTTGCTTCAAATGCTCTACTATCATCCCAGTGCCAAAGAAACCCTCCATCAAAGAAGCTGGATGACTAAGACCGGTTGCTCTGACATCCATACTTATGAAAACCTTCGAAAGGCCAGTGCTGGCCTACCTGAAAACCATCACAGACCCATTATTAGACCCCTTGCAGTTTGCGTACCGAGCAAGTAGATCAGCAGATGATGCTGTTAATATGGCTCTGCACTACAACCTACAACATCTTGAATCTTCAAGGACCTATGCAAGGGTCCTTTTTGTAGACTTCAGCTCAGCATTCAATACCATCATTCCAGATATTCTTCTAACTAAACTGATTCAGCTAGCCGTGCCTGACCACACCTGTAAGTGGATCATAAGCTTTCTAATAGACAGGAAGCAGCATGTGAAGCTAGGCAAAATCACATCAGATACCTGTACAATTAGCACAGGGGCACCTCCAGGGCTGTGTGCTCTCTCCACTTCTCTTCTCTCTCTATACCAACGACTGCATCTCAAAGGATCCCTCTGTTAAAGTACTGAAATTTGCAGACGATACAACAGTGATTGGTTTCATTTGAGACAACAACGAACTGGCATACAGACGGGAAGTTGAACAACTAGCCTTGTGGTGCGGCCAGAACAATCTTGAACTGAACACACTCAAAACTGTAGAAATGACAGTAGACTTAGGAGAAATCCTACTATTCTATAACCTTTTACAATACTAGACAACACAGCATCAACAGTAGAGACCTTCAAGTTTCTGAGTTCTATAATATCTCAAGATTTAAAATGGACACCTAACGTCAAAAATGTAATCAAAAAAGCACAACAAAGAATGTTCTTCCTGCGCCAACTCAGAAAGCTCAGACTGCCCAGGAAGTTGCTGATACAGTTTTACAAAGGAATTATTGAGTCTGTCATTTGCACCTCTATAACTGTCTGGCTTAGAACTGCAACCAAACAAGGCAGACATAGACTTCAACGGATAGTTAGGACTTCAGAAAAAATCATTGCTACCAGCCTGCCTTCCATTGAGGAGCTGTATACTGCATGAGCAAGAAAGAGAGCTGTGAAAATATCTACAGACCCTTCATGTCCTGGACATAAACTATTTCAACTTTTTCCCTCAAGAAGACGCTATAGGGTGTTTTAAATTAGTAAGATGATGTTTTTGTATGATAACATAGATGTGATAAAGCATGATAATCAATTGGATGAAATTTGAATTTTGTTTAATGAACTGAAACGATTTAAGGCTTAATATTATTTTGTTACCTTAAAGAGATTGATCGATTGATGGATTATATATGTATAGGGTAGATTAATATTTTATTTTAATTAGGATATCTATTGTGTAGTGGAAGAAGAAATAAATGAGACTTGTGATAAAATGAGGGATGTGAGAGATTAAGAATTAGAATATATTTGGAAGGAATACCTGAATTGATAACTTGTTGATTTAAAGTTAAATTTGATTATGGTAATTGTAAACTTACAAAGTTTTAAAACAGGTTTAGCAGTTATAGAAATATAAATTAGAAATGGAACATCTTAAATGTATTATGCTATTTGAGGGAAATAGAGAGGGGACATTTAATGTATATGGTTTTATTTTTGAATGTTTGATTACCCCAACACTACGGTGTGTCCTGAGCACTTTGTCTTAAGAACTAAAAAACCAATAAAATGTGTTTCAAAAAAAAAGAAGAAGAAGAAGACGCTATAGGGCATTGCACACTAGAACGACTAGATTCATAAGGAAGTTTTTTCCCCCATGCCGTCACTCTGCTTAACAACTAATTCCTACAACGCTGTCAAAATACTTAGTAAAGCTGTATTACTATGATACTCATCTTTCCTATTACCTATCCTTATCTTCTTATGACTATAACTTTGCTGCTTGTATCTTACAATTTATATTGTTTTTTTGTATCCTAGTATGATTTATGTTGTTTGCTTAGCTTAGAGCTTACAATCACTAAGTGTTGCATCTTATGATTATGATGAAGTGTTATATTTCACAATTTATGATGAATGTATTTTCGTATTGTATATGATCATGATTATCACTATTACTTGCATGTACACTGAGAGCTTATGCACCAGAAACAAATTCCTTGCGTCCAACCATACTTGGCCAATAAAGAATTCTATTCTTTATGCTCCTGCACAAAAGGTGGAAAATAAATTTAACAAACACACTTTCCTTAATTGCAAAACAGAGCCAATGTGATAATAGCAGTTAAGGTGCCGTTTGACTCTCCGTCAATCCAATCAATCTTAGAGGGATGTTGTTATGGGGAAAAATCAGAAGGAAGAAATGTTGGCACTTTTGCTTCTGGAGGTAAGACAGGATATAAATAAATAAAATTAAGCAAATCAATCTAGGAAAAATTTAGAACACCTGTTTTTGTTGCTCGAATATACCACCTAACTCTCCTTTCTGGAAATTATCTACTTAACGCTTCTTGGCACCAAGATTCGTCCCAGATATGTTGGATTTTATCTTGAAGCAAGGAGTAATAATGCATGCCAAATTATTACAAAGGGGAGAAGGCTGCCAGGAAGATTGGCATTCTTTTGCAAACTGGAATATCTAATCTCGATGCGAGAGGGAAACGAGAGATTTGCAAAAAGAGCGATGTGCGCCAAGATTTATCATTATAATGGTCCTCATTGGAGGCGGCTTGATTGTAGAATAACACGAAAGAACTAAGTTCACTCTCTATAATGGCGTTCCATTCTTTGAATTAGAAGAATATGGATGCTCTTAGCAGAAGCAGTTATCTCTGCCTATAATCAGATTCAAGGAAATAAAGGAAAAACTTCCATTTGTATCTCCTCTGGAGCAGGAAACTGATGCCCACGAGTATCTACCAGCCTATTAATGACACTTTAGTTGTTCTTGGTGAGGAAAGTGGAGAGGACAAGGGAACAATTAAGGATAAATGTCAGCTCAGATCAGACTCACTGGAGGAAATGGCCAGTTATTTCTTAATGGACGCAGGATAACAGGTTTCCTGTAGCCCAGATGAACAAAACGGGAGGTGTGGCGGCTAAGGCCAATTTTCAACCAGGCAGCTGAAATCTTGAGTGGGAGGAAGGAGAAGAGGAGATCACAGAATCCCAGGAAAAAGATGAAACACCAACTGTTTAATAACTGCAGAAAGCAGGACCAGAAAAGAGCCCCTCATCCATTTCCTCCTGCAAAACCGAACAAAGCGATTCTACATAAAGCAGAATGGATTTGGAAATACAAATGGAGAAGGATGCTCAAATTGGTTACTTGAAAGGACCCTTCTGAGGTTTTGGGTTTTTTTTAAATACAGTATGAGCCTAACAACCACAGATTCTGCTTCCATCTTTTCCCCTTTTCTGCTCAAGCAGGTTTTAATTCCACCGGCAACTGTGCCTGCTAATCGTCTTCTCCCATAACGGTTTCCAGCATTAAGCACAAGAGCCTTGGGCCCCTGTTGCTTCCAATTTGCTCAAGCTTGTTTCCCCACCAACATTAAACAGCGATGTGCAAAAACACCAGACCAAAAAAGATACAGAGGGGAAGGCTTAGGAAAAAGACTGGATGACTCCAGAAACTACTAATGAGACACACAGCCACCTATTTAGGTCACTGTGGTGTTTTGTCTCTTCAAAGGCAGGCAGAATTTTGCTTGGACAATTTTGCTTGGCTGCATTAACAGAGGGATAGAATCAAGATCACGTGAAGTATTAATACCACTTTACAATGCCTTAGTAAGGCCACACTTGGAATACTGCATCCAGTTTTGGTCACCACGATGTAAAAAAGATGCTGAGACTCTAGAAAGAGTACAGAGAAGGGCAACAAAGATGATTAGGGGACTGGAGGCTAAAACATATAAGGAACGGTTGCTGGAATTGGGTATGTCTAGTTTAATGAAGAGAAGGACGAGGGGGGACATGATAGCAGTGTTCAAATATCTCAGGGGCTGCCCCAAAGAAGAGGGAGTCAAGCTATTTTCCAAGGTGCCTGAAGGCAGGACGAGAAGCAACGGATGGAAACTAAGCAAGGAGAGAAGCAACCTAGAACTAAGGAGAAACTTCCTGACAGTTAGAACAATTAACCAGTGGAACAACCTGCCTCCAGAAGCAGTGAATGCTCCAACACTGGAAGTTTTTAAGAAGAGACTGGACAGCCATTTGTCTGAAATGGTGTAGGGTTCCTGCCTGAGCAGGGGGTTGGACTCGATGACCTCCAAGGTCCCTTCCAACTTAATAATAATAATAATAATAATAATAATAATAATAATAATAATAATAATACCGGCAGTACAGTGCAGGAGGTATTTATTTTGATTCATAACCCTCAGCCTTTTGACAAGGTTCGGAGCAAGGAAATCGTATTTCATTCCTCGCAACCCAGCCCAAGGAAAGGTTGTTTTTGAGATGCTGAAAAATGACAATGAAGATCAGAAAGAAGCCAGCCACCAACGGGCATCAAAATGGGATTTATAACACTGAAAGAACATCCACCACAGTTCAAATTCTTCCTGACAGCTTTTGGCTTGATTGATCAAAAGGTGAGGTTTCCTGAGTCTTCATCAAGTGGCAACTTTACATTTCAACAGACTTCAAAATGCAGTGGAGGTTTGGGAGAACCTCAGTGCATCTCCAGCTAAACAGGAGCAAGCAGTGTGACAAACTACTTAGAAAGACCAATGCAATCTTGGGCGACGTGAACAGAAGCACAAGATCCAGATCCTGACATATAAAGGTCTCAGTGCATTCTGCACTGGTTGAACCACAGCTGTAAGTACTGCAGTAGACTAACATGAGGCAGTCCTCAAGTTACGACTGTAATTGAGCCCCACAATTCTGGTGATGACCGTAAAGCAGATTACCATGAGACCAGACCCGATTTTAAGACCGCTTTTGCACAAATCATTATGAACCTGGCAGTCATAAAGTGAACACAGCAATCATTAAGTGAATGACGCAGCTGTTTAGCAAACCCCATTGTTTGCTACTGAGCATTTTTTGTCAAAAACTGGAAGTCAACACTGATTTCCAGCAAAAACACTGTAAACTGCAGTCACGTGACCATGGGATGCGGCAAATGGATGTAAATGCAGGCCAGCTGCCAAGCGTCCAAAATGTGGTCACATGATTGGGATGGGGTGAATGTCAGAAGTTCAAAACCACAAGTCGCCCTTTTGGGGTACTTTGTAACTTTGAACAGTCACTAAGTGGCCGGTTGTAATTTGAGGACTATCTGGCAAAAAGGATATGGAGAACCTTGAGCAGGTTCAGAAAACAATGACCAGGACGTTCAGTTCTGGAATTCAAGCCCAAGAAATTTTATTAATTAACTATGCACTGAATAGGCTGAGCGCAAAAGAATTGAGGCCTTTGAAATATGGTGCTGGAGAAGACTCCTGAGAGTCCGCTGGACTGCAAGGCGATCCAACCGGTCAGTCCTAGAGGACATCAACCCCGACTGCTCTTTAGAAGGCCAGATTCTGAAGTTGAAACTCAAATACTTTGGCCACCTAATGAGAAGGAAGGACTCACTGGAGAAGAGCCTAATGCTGGGAAAGATGGAGGGCAAGAGAAGAAGGGGACGACAGAGAAGGAGGTGGCTGGATGGAGTCACTGAAGCAGTAGGCGTGAGCTTCAATGGACTCCAGAAGATGGTAGAGGACAGGAAGGCCTGGAGGAACGGTTGTCCATGGGGTCGCGATGGGTCGGACACGACTTCGCAACTAACAACAACAACATGCACTAAATTAGCAGTTGCTGTAATTACAGTAGTTAAAAGATGGCTAGATAAATTACTGCCCAGTTCCTATGCATCTGGAGAAGGAAGCTACTACACAACTCATGTCTTGTGCTTTCTAGCCATCCACTGTAGGAAACAGGATCCATTATACTGAATATATTCCACTCAAATCAGAACTGGATTTTGGATCTGTTTTACGGTGTTATGGTGGCAGTACATCTACGATTGTTTCTGTGGGTCTGAGCATTCTAGAACATTTAAACTTTTTGCCCAGCACGGTCCATGCACCTCACATTTTGGAAATCTAACTATTCCTTCTTTGTTTGAATTTGGAGGCCACCATTTTGACAGCCTCAGAGATTAATGTAGCCCAGGGGTCTTCAAACTTGGCAACTTTAAGACTTGTGGACTTCAACTCCCAGAATTCCTCAGCCAGCCCCCGATGTAGGCATTTAGACCTGTTATTATGGATGCTGCTAAAAGTGTGCAACTGTGAGTTGTGATATTGCATTAGGTTCAAAGACAGAGTGGAAAAGAGGTTGCCAAGAAACCACATCATATTTCTACCAGCAACCCTTTTGTATCTCCCCAAAACAGGTGAGATCAAAAATTTTGGGATTCTCTAGTATTTTTCAGACATTTGCAAATATTGGAGGAGCTTACTGACCCTTTAAAATCACCGGATCTTTTGCCAAATGGCTACTACCCCCACCCACATCTTGAGACTCGAGAACTGAAGCATCCTGCTCCAAACGGACAGTGGTCTACCATCTGCTCTTTAGATATTCCCACCTCCAAACTAGCAAATGAGTAAAATCGGCTGACACTGGGTTAAAGTAGTTATCCAACATGATCCATTACTTCTTAAGTGACAAAACAGTTCCACTGTTCCTGAAAGTTTTTTTTTCCAATAACCTAATCTGGATCCCTTGACAATGGACAATTATTCCCCTATCAAATTCACTTTTTTTTTAACCAGGCACTGTTAACGTCAATTCTTAAGGGGCAGGAACAGCTCAGCACAGCACAGCCCTAAAGTACAAAAGAAAGGTGCAGAGGCAGGAACATCTGAATAAAGTGCAGCTTTTCTCACATAATTCAAAGGCGACACCCGCTCCAAGTCAGCTTTTCTCGGCATCCTTGAACAGGCAGATAGGTGATATCTCTTCGAACACTGGGAGACAGAATCAAATTAGCCAAGAATATAACTGAGTGCAGGGAGGTGCATATTAATTTCTAATAATGGAGTTATAAAAGTGCTATGCTAATTTAATATTACAGAATAACCAATTGATACACGCCAAGTAAAATTGAATTCCGAGATATAAATTATGGAAATTAAACAAATGCAGACATAATTTTGCGTCTAGGACCTTGTTCCTGCTAAGCATTCTCTGGTTTTTGCAAAGGGATAGAGAAGTGCTCTCAAGGTTACTAATGAGGTCATAACAGCTAAAAATGCCACTTTTTTCAAACTGAAGGATCCATAAGTGTCATTTCCAAGGAAATCTTTGAATGCTGAAATCCTGATAATAGATTATAGCCCCAAGTCCCACTAAAATATTTTTGTGCCAGTACCAGAATGCAGTTGTGAGCAGGGAAATGCTATCATAGCTATGAGAGTTGCTAGTCACGCAGCATTCTTCTTCAGAGATTCAAAGTCCTAAAAATCATCTTGTAAATGTTTTGCAAATTCTACCAGCTCAGTTCTAGCAGATTTTTTGAGTTAGAATTCACTTCAAATCCCACCTTTTATATTCATTTTCACAAAGCTTTTCACAGTGGTTAGAAGCAGTATTGCCGGCTTATTCAGCTCACTCCTAGGAGTTCGATCCTGACCGTCTTCCATCCATCTGAGGTTGGTAAAATGAGGACCCAGATTGTTAGGAGGCAATATGCTGACTCTCTAAACTGCTTAGAGAAGTGATGGCCAACCTTTTAGAGAACGAGTGCCCAAACTGCAACCCAAAACCCACTTATGTATCGTCAGGTGCCAGGTGGGCATGGCCCATTGGGTGGGCGTGGCTGCGGTGGTAATGGCAGACTGGGTGGGACTAAAAAGTTCAATCAATCAATTCCAACTTTGCGAGATCTTTTTTTCCCCGCGAGAAGTTGAAATTGACGACGCACGTGCCCACAGAGAGGGCTCTGCGTGCCACCTGTGGCACACGTGCCATAGGTTCGCCACCATGGGCTTAGAGAGTGCTACAAAGCACTATGAAGTGGTATATAAGTCTAAGTGCTAAGTGTAGACTATAATAGGCTGGATCCCCAGGAGGGAGGAGCTTCATTCCAGAGGAATGAGAGAAAACTCAGTCCAGATATTTTGTGGGAGAAAAAGAGGGTGAAGATGGCCCTTCCTTAATAGTTCCCAGATTATATAGGAGATGCAGATGGTAGACTGCTTAGTCTGGTAAGATTCTGTCTTTGTGTGGAAGCAACAAAGAACTTAGCTTGGAAGAATCGTCACATGTCATTCTTGGTTTTTCAGCCTGACAGTGGATCAAAGCATAAAGCCAGATTAAAAAAGAAGAAAAGTCTATAACACAGCCAAAAAAACTTCCATCGCACTCCAGTCCCACAATTACCATTAACTAATCTATTTGCCTGGGAAGAAGCCAGAACAAGAATGAACAGCCCACCATTTTAACTGTATGAACCATTCAATGGATCTATAGGAAAGGAGAGTCCTTTTAGAAGAAATTCTGCAGCCTTTCTAAACTTGGATTCCAAAGTTATATCGGGATTGCAAAACATGTTAGCAGAGCCCCCAACATAATTTAACTGTCTGGGGAGGATAAGCTAGAATGATTCTGTTGTGGTATGAAAGGAAAGTATTGTTGCCACTATTTTATGGTTAATTTTTACTGCTCACGTATCTTATGATTGCTGGGAGAATTTATCTTGTCAGTATTATTTAGGTGGTACAATTTCTAAAACAAATTCATGCTGTCATACAAATGTGGCTTTTAATGTATGAACTGACTTGTTTTGAAAAGTTGATGCATTTGTTACCATACACTAAAGTGTCAACGAACTGCATGAGAAATTGACAAGGAGATTTTCTGCTGCCTGTTGTCATCCTGACTACCAATTGCTTTCTGGGGAATTTAGAGTTTAGAGAAACATGGCAATAGCCTATAGAAGTTAGCACGCAAATATCTGCAAATGTCATTAATCAAAAGCAATCAATCACACACAAGGGTCACGTGACGGTGGGGATGCTGAGATGGTTGTAAGTGCAAGGACCGGGTGTAAGTCATTTTTTTCAATGCCACTGTAACTCTGAACAGCCATTAAATGAATGGTTGTAAGCCGAGAACTACCTATAGTAAAGCAAATGATGTCTCTGCTATTCTCATGCCAAGCTGCTCATAGTCTAAAGCAGGGGTAGGCAACCTTGGCTCTTTTATGACTCGTGGACTTCAACTCTCAGAATTCCTGAGCCAGCCTGGCTCAGCATGGAAACCTCTCCCTTTCCCCTCAGCATGGCTGGCTGAGGAATTCTGGGAGTTGACGTCTACGAGTCATAAAAGAGCCAAGGTTGCCTACCCCTGCCTTAGGGGGAAAAAAAGCCTTGTCACCAGCAATCAGCACCCATATGAGCGGAGATCAACACTAAGAGTAACAATAGACCAGGGGTAGGCAACCTGGGCTCTTTTATGACTCGTGGACTTCAACTCCCAGAATTCCTGAGCCAGCCATGCTGAGGGGAAAGGCAGAGGTTTCCATGCTGAGCTAGCTGGCTCAGGAATTCTGAGAGTTGAAGTCCACGAGTCATAAAAGAGCCAAGGTTGCCTACCCCTGCTTTAGACTATGAGCAGTTTGGCATGAGAATAGCTGGCTCAGGAATTCTGGGAGTTGGAGTCCACAAGTCATAAAAGAGCCAAGGTTGCCTACCCCTGCTCTAAAGCAAACCAAACTATTTGGGTACCTGCGGGAGAAAAAATCTGTAGGAATCTCTTTTCCTGCAGAAAAACCGTGTAACAGGAATTCAAAGACTAATCTGGTATTACTTGATAGCCTACCAATGCCCCACTCTGTCTAATGATAGGGCCAGCGCTAACGTTGCATGGATCTGTGCTTGTATGCTATCTAAACTGAGATGCAAGCCACACAGAGACAAAATGGACTCTTTGTGTTTACCATCACAGTCTACTCAGAAAGAAAACGAAAGGAAAAATGGTTAACACCTAAGAGCCTCAGAGAACATCAACGATCACATCCCAGACCTTAAGTGATAAATGCTGCTGATACCGCTTTAGAACTGAATTCAGCTCTTTTTTTCCAGAGCTGTATAAAATGCTGCCAAGCTAAAGGGATTTAAAATGCTTTGTCAGAATAATAAGTAGATATGACAGGCACAAGGAACAGGCAGAATAATAAGTCTGTTGTATAATGGCAGGCATTGTGATGACAGGTGTGCTTGAAAAGCTTGGCTAGATAATAAATGTGTTTCTCCCTCGCAATGTGGTGGAGGGGGAGGAAGGATCAGAGAATGCTTTCCGCTGTTAATATGTTCAGGCTCGCACAATTCTTTGGAGAGCTGTTGGAAAGGAGCAGCAAAAAGCAAAAAGCTGAACTTACCTGGGCAAAGTGAAGTGTTTGAACTGGCACAGGGACAGGAAGAACTGGCATGTAACCAATAAAACAGACCCCTTAGGGTTAGCTAGAGAAAACTGCGCCCCTTCCCAAATCTCCATGGTCTCATCCGTCATGTCAGAATGGCACAATCCTGGGAGCGAAGCAAGGGTGGATGTGCGGTGGAATGTAATCTGGATTCCCAGGAAGGAGGGGCTGCATTCCAGAGGACCAAGAGACAGCAAAGTTTAGAGAGTCTGGTTGGGAGGCAGTGACTTAAGAAGGCTCCTCCCTAGCAATTCTCAGAGTATATCTTTAATAAGAACATGCATTCAATTTCATAGCAACTATGATTGTTGGCGGAGCAGGGACAAAAATAGCCAGAGACATGATTGAAGCCTGGGAAACAGAACCCCTGTCAATCAATAGGAGTGCTGATTTACCACCTGCCTATCAGGTACTTAGGAGCAGAGGATATGGCAGCACAAGGGAACAATTAACAACTTAATAGCCATCAACACCCTAACTGGCAACTTAAAGCTACACACAGCCAAGAATCATATAAATACAACAAGAAGAACAGCCCAGTGCACATACCCTGGAGAGAGAGAAGTTCCCCGAGGATGGGCTCCAGCATGAGCCCAAAAACTCGGAAAAATAAACCTTTGGTCCCAGTGACCAACTCAGACTGGATCCTGTATCTTTAATGATGCAGGTAGTTGCTTTAGTTTTGCAAGATTTCTTTCTAGAAGCGAGAAGCAATAAAAGGAATTGTTTGAAAGGCCTTCAGGATGTCTTTCTTGGAGTCTGACAAGATGTTTTAAATCAGCCCTTGATGAAGCAAAAGGGATCCATCATAAAAACTCCCTCTCTATTGTCAGAAGAGCAAATAATCTATTTCTCCAAACACCCAATAACATCCACCCAAGTACTTTCAAGAGGCTTCTTTGCTGGTCTAGCAGCTTTCTCTTACCCTGATGGTTCCACACGGACTCATTGCTGTTTATGTTCTCTCTCCAATTGCATTTTCAGAGCCCCCCACGGGCTGGTGGCCAAATATTCTTACTATCGCACTGAAGCTCAACACGGCAGACGGAGAAGCTTCCTAGCTATCTATACGGCTCTCCACTCCGGAAATAATAGTAATAATAATAACAACAACAATAAAGTTGGAAGGGACCTTGGAGGTCATCTAGTCCAACCCCCTGCTCAGGCAGGAAACCCTATAGCAGTGGTGGCGAACCTATGGCACAGTGGCAGACTTCCCAGGAAAGTGAACTGCAAACTACAGGTAGTCCTTCACTTACAACAGTTCGTTTAGTGACTGTTCGAAGTTATGACAGCACTGAAAAAAGTGACTTATGACCGTTTTTCACACTTATGACCATTGTAGCCTCCCCATAGTCACCTGATCAAAATTCAGACACTTGGCAACTGACTCGTATTGGTGACGGTTGCCGTGTCCTAGGATCACGTGATCAGCTTTTGCGACCTTTTGACAAGCAAAGTCAATGGGGAAGCCAGATTCACTTAACAACCGTGTTACTAACTTAATGACTGCAGTGATTCACTTAACAACTGGGGCAAGAGAGGCCGTAAAATGGGGCAAAATTCTCTTAACAAATATCTCCCTTGGCAACAGAAATTTTGGGCTCAGTTGTGGTCGTTAAGCCGAGGACTGCCTGTGTTGTTAAATTTATCTATTATGCCTTGAGGGAAATGCAATTAAATAAACATAGATTCAGCAAAAAGAATGGCTTTGTCTTCCATTGTTCAGGGTGTACCAGCTGGATGTGAGCATCAAATGCACAACTGAAGAACTGTAGAACAGGGGTCCTCAACCTTGGCAACTTTAAGACTTGTGGACTTCAACTCCCAGAATTCCTCAGCCAGCTAAGCTGGCTGAGGAATTCTGGGAACTGAAGTCCACAAGTCTTAAAGTTGTCAAGGTTGCAGACCCCTGTCATAGGGCCTGTTGCCAGACAAGAGAACTATATCTAGCTAATCCCTACTCCCAACTCTGTAGCTTCTGACCATTACGGTTGTCTGCTGGGTGTGGTCAAAATTGTCAAGATGAGATGATCTTAACAGACTGTAATCAAGACAGATGTGTTGGCTGATTGGAGGAGATGAGTAAGGAAGCAAAGTCTGGAAAGGTTCCTACGGTTGCCATGTTTTTTCTTAACTCTCTGTAAAATTCCTGCAATCCGTGCCATTTGGCAAAACCGGAATGTTCATTGTATTTCTTGGGACTTTGGATCTAAAGCTCTAGATCAGGGGTCTTCAAACTCGGCCTTTTATGACTTGTGGACTTCAACTCCCAGAGTTCCTCAGCCAGGCATGCTGGCTGAGGAATTCTGGGGGTTGAAGTCCACAAGTCTTAAAGTTGCCAAGGTCGGAGACCCCTGCTGTAGGAGACGAACAGGTGGAGCCTGTGGGCGGGAACAAATGCATCATCAACCTGAGGTCTTTACGCCCCAGGAGATACATACGTCCAGCTCCCCCCCCAAAAAGTCTGTTGACTTTTATCTGGTGCCAGTTTGCCCCCCAACCATTAGCAGATCGGATTCTTGTCTATAGGTAGCATGGAATAAACCTGCAGAGCTTTTGAATTCAGTCCTGGCTCCTAGTTTCTTGCACCTGACCAGAATCACACCATGCACTTCTGAAGGTTTTGCAGTCACGCAAACGGATTTGAAAATAGTTATCTTCCTTCCTACACAGAAGCAGCTGCAAGGAAGCTCCTTCGCTCAGCTTCAGCTCCTCCTGAAAGGAAAGTACCAGGGCTGTTTACACCACCCACCCGCACACCTTTTTTTAGAGCTATTGTGTAAGGGGGATGGGGAAGAACGGGCATTTAGCATAATGGGAGAAAAATGACTGACAAACGGGAATCTATTGACCACTCAAGGACTGGGATGAAAGGTTAAGAAAAGGTGCTAACTGGCAAGGAGGACCTGGACAGACTTGAACACTGGGCGCTATCTAACAAAATGAAATTCAATGGTGAAAAAAGTAAGGTTCTACATTTAGGCAAGAAAAACCAAATGTACAGGTATAGTATAGGGGGTACCTTGCTCAATAGTAGGAACTGTGAGAGGGACCTCGGAGTCCTACTGGACAATCCCTTAAATAGGAGCCAGCAGTGTGCTGCAGCTGCCAAAAAAGCCAACTCAGTGCTGGGCTGCATTAACAGAGGGATAGACTCAAGATCACGTGAAGTGTTAATACCACTTTACAATGCCTTGGTAAGGCCACACTTGGAATACTGCATCCAGTTTTGGTCACCACGATGTAAAAAAGATGCTGAGACTCTAGAAAGAGTGCAGAGAAGAGCAACAAAGATGATTAGGGGACTGGAGGCTAAAACATATAAGGAAGGGTTGCTGGAATTGGGTATGTCTAGTTTAACGAAGAGAAGGACGAGGGGAGACATGATAGCAGTGTTCCAGTATCTCAGGGGCTGCCACAAAGAAGAGGGAGTCAAGCTATTCTCCAAAGCGCCTGAAGGCAGGACAAGAAGCAACGGATGGAAACTAACCAAAGAGAGAAGCAACCTAGAACTAAGGAGAAACTTCCTGACAGTGAGAACAATTAACCAGTGGAACAACCTGCCTCCAGAAGCGGTGAAGGGGCGTTGTCTTACCTGAACGCCTTTTCTCAGCACGGAGATGGAGGAT
>NW_015387675.1:73676-88281 GCF_001527695.2 Protobothrops mucrosquamatus
AGGGAAGAGGAGGATTCCACAAAATGCCTAGACTGTACCTATGAGCCAGAGTTGTACGTCCTGTCCATGGGCAAGATCAAGTCAAGACTGGGAAATGGAACCAGGACGGGGCGTGACAACTTTGGCTGACTTGATCTGATTGGGCAGGAATACAGTCTCCACCCATTCTGTGGATCCTCCATCTCCAGTGCTGGAGAATGCTCCAACACTGGAAGTTTTCAAGAAGAGACTGGACCGCCATTTGTCCGAAATGGTGCAGGGTTTCCTGCCTGAGCAGGGGGTTGGATTCGATGACCTCCAAGGTCCCTTCCAACATCATCATCATCATCATCATCATCATCATCATCATCATCGGGAATCTATGGACCACTCAAGGACTGGGGTGAAAGGTTAAGAAAAGGTGCTAACTGGCAAGAAATCATGGGTAAATTTTTTCACTCCAGAAGGGTGTGAGTCTTTCTCTTCCAGGGTGTTTTCTCAAGGCCTTCTAAATCACACCACAGCATCCTTCCAGTAACATCTCAAATATAATACAGGTAAGTCCTGGACTTACAACTACCATTGAGCCCAACATTTCTGTTGCTAAGTGAGACATTTGTTAAGTGAGTTTTGCCCCATTGTATGACTGATCTTGCCACATTTGTTAATTGGATCACTGCAGCTGTTAAGTTAGTAACATGGTTGTTAAGTGAATCTGGCTTCCCACCTGTGTTCGTCAGAAGGTCGCAAAAGGGGATCACTTGGCCCTGGGACACTGCAACCGTCATAAATATGAGTCAGTTGCCAAGCGTCTGAATTTTGATCACGTGACCCTGGGGATGCTGCACCGGCCATAAGTGGGAAAAACAGTCATAAGTCACTTTTTCAGTGTCGTTGTAATTTTGAACAGTCATTGTTGTATGTCGAGGACTACCTGTAAACTATCTTCTCCAATAGCTCAAGAGAAGCGTGGACAACAGTTGCAAGACTCAAAAGGTGGATGTGGCCAATCAACAAAGGATGGCCATCAGAAGCAGCCTCATCTCCAAGGGTGAAAATAGCAAACCAACATCTTCCAGATATTGTGTTGTATGCATGTGCCTTGGAGTTAGTTTTAACTTCTGGTGACTGCAGTTTCCTTGGCCATGTTTTTCAGAAGTTGCTTGCCATTGCTTCCCTCTTCCTAGGGGTGTGTGTGTGTGTGTGTGTGACTGGCTCAAGGTCACCTAGCTGGCTTTGTGCCCAAGGTAGGACTAGAACTCACAATCTCCTGGTTTCTAGCCTGATACCTTAGCCACTACACCAAACTGGCTCTGCAGATTAAAATAGCCAACTTCAAATGATTATAGGGTCCATAACAGGGGTGTCAAACTCAATTTTATTGAGGGCCGCATCAGCATTGTGGTTGCCCTCAGGGGGCCGGGTGGGTGTGGCCAGGGTGGGTGCGGCCTACTGGGTGGGCGTGGATGGAGTGGGTGTGGCCTGCTGGATGGGCGTGGCCAGCTCTACACCGTTCGCGTCAAGGGTGCCTGTGGGGACCTGGGCAGGAGTGGGATAGATCTGAGGGTCTCTGGCAGAAGGGGGTGGGACCGGGGCAAGTGCCAAGGCATGGTCCACTGGAGGAGTCTCACTGTTCCTCTCAGGCCATGTGGGGGAGGGGGCTTATGGAGCTAAGACTGAATGCATTTCAGCATAGATGGCCACCACAAAATTGTACATTGGCTCCCAGCTGGCCTGGGCCAGGGCCAAGGCAGAGGGGGCCGTTCCCTCACTGTTTCCAGGATGGCTTCGCGTGCCACGTGAAACCACTTTGCGGGCCGCATCCGGCCCCCGGGCCTTGTGTTTGACATGTCTGGTCTATAATGATTTCAACAAAGATATTTTTAGAAGCTTGCAAAATCTTCAGAAGCTTCTCCCTCACCGTGCTTTTAAGCAACTGGGTGACTTTATTGGTGGAGAAGAACGTCTAACTGGTTCCACCGTTTGCCGCTTTGTTCCTTAATCTCTATGGTTGCTTCCCATTGGGGTACAGCAGTCGATGGGCTACCGTGGGAAGATCAAGGCACTGGGGCAAGAAAGGAAACAGATGCCTTTAATATGATCCCTCAAAGAGACGAGTGCCTAAATTTGTATGTGCTCCAAGACGCTCTAGGGAAAGTTGTTTTCTGTTGATGGGGGGGGGGGGGGGGAAGGAAAGGAATTAACTGCCAACAATGGGATGTGGGACTATTACTTCTTTCTGCTCTATTAATGAGCTAGTGCTGAAGGCTGAATTTGAGTGCCAAGAAAAAGCAATCTGAAAAAAATACAAGGGGTTGTTTGCCAAGGAACAGTTGGCTAGGCATCTGCAGCAAGAGCCCTAAGTTGTCCAAAAGCTATAGTTCATATCAACAGTGAAGAAGACAACATGTGCTCAGAAAACCTATTCAAAAGGAAGTAACTGAAATAAGATACCTATCTGTCTGCAGTCACGACATAAGCCTAAGACTGAAAATCAGGCTTGTCAGATGCTATATTTTTTCCTATCCTGCTCTATGGAGTAGAGAGTTGGTCTCTGACAGAAGGCCACCTGAAGAGACTAGAAGCATTTGAAATGTGGATTTACAGGCGGCTGTTAGGTATAAGCTGGGTTGACAAGATCAGAAATGAGGAGGGGATAAGCCGCCTGGGAAAGCCAAGAGAAATCATCAAAACAATTAAAAAACGAAAATTAAGAATATTTCGGACATGTGATGCGACACCCAGAAAAATACGGCATACTCCATTTAAGCCTCCAGGGAAAGATTGAAGGCAAACGAGGTCCAGGCAGAAGAAGAACATCATGGCTTCAAAATCTAAGGGACTGGTTTGGACAAAACTCAGCAGCACTTTTTCGTGCGGCTGCTGATAAAAGCAGGATCGCTAACATGATCGCCAACGTCCGATAACGGATATGGCACAAGAAGAAGATCTGTCTGATCCTCCATCCATCATCTGCCTATCTATTCATTCATCCACCTATGTCTATCCATCCATCTGTCCACCTATCTATCCTTCCATCATCTATCTGTCTATCTAGCCATCTATCATGTATGTATGCATCTCTCTTTCTCTCTCTCCATTTATCATTCCTCCCTTCCTCTCTCTCATGCAAGGATTCAGGCATCAAAATGTTGAATAACCACCATAACATAACCTCTACAAGATCTGGGAATCAATAGTGACAGACATGATATTAAGGAAGACAAACACAAAGCAAGAGGTTCTGTGCCGAACAATTTAGGGCAGTATTTTTCACACTTGACAACTTTAAGATGTGTGGATCTCAACTCTCAGAATTCCCCCATCTTAAAGATGTCAAACTGAAAAACACTGATTTAGGACACGAGATGCACTTTTGGTGAGAATTCAGTTGTCATATTTCTGAGTTTGTTCCCTTATAACCCAAACAACAACATAGAATAGAATAGAATAGAATAGAATAGAATAGAATAGAATAGAAAGGGACCTGGAGGTCTTCTAGTCCAGCCCCCTGCTCAAGCAGGAGAACCTAGACCATCTCAGACAAGTGACTGCCTAGCCTCTTTTTAAAAATCTCCAGTGATGGAGCGCCCACAATTTCTGAAGGCAAGCTGTTCCACTAATTAATTGTCCTCACTATCAGGACGTTTCTCCTTAATTCCAGGTTGCTTCTCTCTTTGATCAGTTTCCAACCATTGTTTCTCGTCCTGCCCTCTGGTGCCTTGGTGAATAACGTGACCCCCTCTTCTTTGTGGCAGCCCCTCAAATACTGGAATACTGCTATCATGTCTCCCCGGCTTCTTCTTTTCTTTAGACTACTAGCCAAATCCAAGTCCTGCAGCCATTCTTTATATGTTTTAGTCTCCAGGCCTTTTATCACCTTAGTTGCTCTTCTCTGAATTCAACACAATCTGCTTGGATAGCCTTGCTTGGCATTAATATTCAAATCTGAGTTTTCCAATCTTCAAAGGAAGTGTAGAATAGAAAAGGGTCCAATAAAAAACATAATGCAAAATGGAAACATTGCCAAAACAAATAACGAAAACCGCCAACAGTGCATGAGTAGGGATATCAGATGGGAGTGTGAGTTATTCCATGACCACAAAGTTCTGTTTATTTATTTGTCAAATTTAGGCACCACCCATCTTGTTCTCTTCCCACCTTATCTAATGCCAGAATTGGAAGGGAACAGCAAAAGAGAATTTAAACCAGGGGTCTTGAAACTTGGCCCTTTTATGACTTGTGGACTTCAACTCCCAGAATTCCTCAGCCAGGTACGCTGAAGTCTGCAAGTCATAAAAGGGCCAGTTTTCAAGACCCCTGGTTTAAACAATCAGCTCAGCAGGTAGATGGACTCATGCCAGGAAATGTGCTGCGCAAAACAGTATCAGAATGTGGCAAGATGTAGCTATCAGAGATTTCAGGATTAAAAATGGCATTCTGAAAAATGTCTTGCAAAATATTTGCATAAGATTGGTTCCAAAAAAACACCACAGTCTATCTGAATTCTGAACCCTCTCATCTAACCAATGTTTGCAAAGAGATTGTAACCCTCCTGGCTCTATTTACTAAGCCATGCAGAAATGAATGTCTTTTGCATACAAGCTGAGAACCGTCCACAATTAACTGCATTGTTTTTCTTCCAATGGGTTTTATATAAAAAGATCCATCACATTGCCTATCCTAGAGGTCAAAAGAGATTTTCCTGGTAACAGACTCTAAGATCATCTTAATAAAAGAAAAAAAAGACCAGCCAAATCTTCCAAACAACTCATTAAGATCATATATATCAAAAGCTACTCAAAAGCTCTTAACAAAATGAGCTGCAGACAATGCTATCTCCAGACACTGATCATGGCAATTTAGGTAAGAAAAGATGCATCGTCATCATCACACACACACACAAACACAGGTTGCTTTGTTGCCTCCTACCTGTCACAAAAGGAGTCACAACAGGCCTGCAACTAGCCCAAGAATTTTCTGGTGGGTTTATTCAGAAAGGATGCTACAGGTTTAATAAGAACAACTAAGCTTCAAGGGAACTAATTGTCATATCAGCTGATAAACTTACAAGATTGTCTATCCAGCTTTAATTAGACATAACAGGCAGGCATCCAGCTACATATGGTGGCCCAGCAACGCTGTTAGCAATCATCAGGTTTGCCATACGGCAACGGTCCAAAACCCTGCTTAAATAACTGCGTCCAGATTGGAACAACTGTGATGTTTTCGGTCTTGCCTATTTAGATCAAGCATAATACTGAATGTTTAAATTAAAAACTGGCAAGGAGCTACGCTGACAAACAAAGCTTATCGAGGGAGGAAGCTTGCTTGCTCTAAACAGGGTTAAGAATTTGAGTTACCCAAAACACTGCAGCTTGCTAGGGGAAATTACGCAAACCAACCAGAACAAAGAGCAAAGCCTTGACTATTGATCCACATAGTCAGTATTTCGCAAAAGTAGCCTCCCCCCTTCCCTAACAGCAGCTAGTTCTGGACAAATAACAGCTTTGGGCTTAGGTTTCTCCACCAGTAGTCTCTTTTAAATCAAGCAAATTGCATCTGAATTGAGAGGACTTTGAAAGGTTTATGTAATATGGCTGGGGGCTTAGTAGTGGGGGGGGGGAGTAAAACCACCCACTGACTCCAATCTCTGAAACTCATCTATTCTAGCTCTTCTGAGCAGAAGCTGTTGCAGACTGGTTAGAAGCCTGAGTGTAAGAGCTGCACTTAATCAGTTTCATTCAAAACTGTTTGGAGTCAAGCACGGCAGTGCCATTTGATTTTTATGATCTCGCTGCCTCTCATTTGATGCGACTTTTATGATCTGTTGCTCTGAAATTTAGTTTTATAGCCAGCCACTCCAAGAGATAGGATGAGCAGCGGCCTATCAAGGGATGAATGAAATGACTGAGATGTGATCTCTTTGCTACCTACCGTCAAGTGCTCAAACTAGCCTTCAGCTCCTTGAGACTCTCAGCCCTTTAACTACTTGAAATGGCAGAAGAGGAAGTCGGGACTCCAGTGGGAATTTCTCAGCGTGGTATAGCACAGGCACCCATGTTATGCAGCCCACCTGCCATTACAGAAAATGGGAACCTTGGTCCCCGTTTCTCCATCTACAGCAGGGGTAGTCAACCTTGGCTCTTTTATGACTCGTGGACTTCAACTCCCAGAATTCCTGGCTCAGGAATTCTGGGAGTTGAAGTCCACGAGTCATAAAAGAGCCAAGGTTGACTACCCCTGATCTACAGGTTGGACCCGTGTTTTTCAAACTTGGCAACTTTAAGATATGTAGACTTCAGCTCTGGGAGTCAAAGTCTGCACATCCTGAAGTTGTCAAGCTTGAAAAACATTTGCTGGACTCTGTGTGTGTGTGCATCTTCCAGACTAGAAGTGCCAGTAAGAAGTAGAACAATCAGTTAATATTAGATTTCAAATGAGGATTTCTTTTATGGCCATCTTCATCACTAATTTCAGTGGCAAACTCTTGCAACTACACAAAATAATATAAGGAAGGTTCCCCCTCTTTGTCTGGAAGTTGAATCATGGCAACTGGGCTTTTTTTCTTGTTAGTTTGAAACATTTTGCTGTTTATTCAAATAGCTTCTTCAGTCTGAGCAAGTTGGTTAGGGGGACTCTACATATGTCCTCCATGGAGGTTTCATTTCTCACCTAATCTCCCTGGAGGACATATATGGGGTCCCCCTAACCAACTTGCTCAGACTGAAGAAGCTACTTGGATAAGCAGCAAAATGTTTCACATCAACATGAAAAGAAGTCCAATTGCCATGACTCAACTTCCAGACAACTCTACCTGGATGATCGAGAATCTTCATCAACACATTTCTCATCTTTCTGCTACAGTTTTCCTCTACAGTGGTACCTCAGTACTCGTCATTAATTGGTTCCAGGAGGTTTGATGAGTACCAAAAATGACGAGTACTAAACATTTTTTTCCCATAAGGAATAATGTAGCTAGTCACAAGGCAGCCAACACTGACAAGTTCTAGCTTGTGCATTGAATTCCAAACAATGAATACTAGGACAAAATTTTCCCATCAAAATGCATTGAGTACCAAATTTGATGAGTTTCAAAGCAGTTGAAGGTACCACTGTATTCTTATTCTCCTCCTATTCTTTATAGTTTATGTCCTTTCCAATGATCTAGGTCGGTTTTGAGAACCTATGTTTTCTTCTGCCACCCCAGAAGCCTTGACGACTGAGATTTTTGATGGTACCATTCAGCTGAACTACACTAGGCTGACGGTGGCAGTATCAAAGCGGTTTCAAACCTATTCTAAGGGCCAGCCAATTGATGGTTGGTAAAACTACGTTGTGTTGTAATTTGGTAGAACTAACTGCTCTACCAATTGTCTTTTATTTATATATCTGTTCTGAAGGAGGGGTGTGTGAGTCCACTATGCACTTAGTCACTCCTCAAAATATGTATTCTAGTCTGATTGCCTGTTGCTAAGCATTTAGGATAGAGACCAGCCATCGTGTTCATTTCAGCAACATTAAAGTTCAACTCACCAAACATGTTCCCGATATGTCCATTTCTAGTGAGAGGTCTCAGTTCATTTTTCCCCAAGGCATATTGCTTGTAGTTATCCCAAGCAAACTTCATCATCTGCAAAAGAAAGAGGCAACTGGCAATTAGCTGTGTATCTGGTTGTTTCAGACAGCATCTGGGCATCACTGTGTTAAAAAATAGAGGTAATTGATGTGCAAAGAGGCAGAAGGCATCCAAATATACTCGCACAAAAGCACACACACACCAATGATTCTCCCTTGCTATTGAATTCTGGATGAAATTTGTCTAGAAATGAATTTAAATTCACAAATTGGCATTTAATAAGTGGGCATAAGAAATCTCTTTTGCTCTCCGTACATTAAGTAGCTAGCTGTATATTGTAGGCCAGTGGTTCTTAACCTTTTTGAACGAATCGCCCCCTTGAGCCAATGAGGAAGTTGTCATCGCCCCCCTCCCCCAACATAACCTCTCAATCACAACATAGGAAATAATTCTTCAATTTATGCAAACCCTTTTTTTGTTTTCTTTAAAATTGTCATCAGGACAACATATCGATGCAAATAATTTATTTCCAGTCTTTTTCCCATATCTCCCATATTCTGGCTAATAGCACGCCATTGTATGGGTAGAGGCTGCTGCGCAACGCGCATGAAGATAAGCGATGCATATTCACATATGTACAGCGTTCTGTACTAAAGCTAGCTGGAGGAACATTTGAAAACACAATTCAATCCACTAATAGCGAGCGATCTGATGTTTTTGTACGACAGATATGCAGCGATTCACTGTACGAAAAAGTCTCAAAAGTGTCCCCAAAACTTCTCGCTCCATCGCCCCCATATCGCCCCCTTTTCATTCCTTTGCCCCCGCGGCGCCCCTTTTCGTTCCATCGCCCCCCTGAAAAACGAAATCGCCCCCTGGGGCGATATCGCCCAGGTTAAGAACCACTGTTGTAGGCTACAAAAATAAAATGCTTCCCCAAGCCGGAAGCTTATCCATTGAGAATATTTTCCTACTGAATGTCTGCATTTGGTTTAGGACTTTCCTGTAGATTGAAAACATTCAACAAAATAAATTTAAAAATATCTAAGATCTACCAGAGGGCAGGACAAGAAACAATGGTTGGAAACTAATCAAGGAGAGAAGCAATCTGGAATTAAGGAGAAACTTCCTAACAGTGAGGACAAGTAACCAGTGGAACAGCTTGCCTCCAGAAATCGTGGGGGCTCCATTACTGGAGATTTTTAAGAGACTGGACAGCAACTTGCCTGAGAATGTATAGAGTCTCCTGCTTGAGCAAAGGGGTAGACTAGAACAGAGGTCCCCAACCCCCGGGCCATGGACCAGTACCAGGCCGCGGTATGCCAGCAACAGGTCCGCACAAACAAGCACAGTCTCATCTGCAAGATGCAGGCAGCACACAAAACCATGCCCCCTCCAGTCCGTGAAAAAACCTCTCTCCATGGTTCCCAAAAAGTTGGGGATCTCTGGACTAGAAGACCTCCAAGATCCCTTCCAGCTCTATTCTAAAATCCAGGCTCTGTTGCTTTAAATGTGAAGCAAAGTTGTTCTCGCAAATCAAGATAACCAAGTGTCTCCTATGCAGAAGGATTCTGACCTGGTTAATATTTGGCTGCTGCGAACTTCTGCAAAAACTAGCACGTGCTTTCTAAAGGAAGAGAAATAGACCCTTTAGTGACACATATGCATGTATGCATGCATGCCTGCATGTATGCATGTAAACTTTAAAAAGATCCATTCTGTTTTCTAGCACAAGCAGTCCTCCAATAACTGTGGGTGGGAAAAATATTTCCAAGTAATCAGCAAACTGGCTTTCCGGGAAAGACACTGTTACTTAGAGGTCATTGACACAAAGAGAATGTTTCTGACTTCCCTTCACCGGCCTGGGCCCAGCTGGCAGGGGAAGGGAGAAGGACAAATAGCCATCCTTATGAGGATAGCGGAGGGCCAGTGGCCAAGCCTTCCTTCCACACCATTTTTTAATAAAAAGATGCAATCCGAAGGCTTCCCTTGTCCTCAAAAGCTTGAGATTCCAGTCTCAGTCCACTTCTTCTAAGGAAGGGGTCAGTAAGTCAACGGATAAATAAATCAAGCTTCTGCTGATCTGGTTGAAAAATTTGGAAGAAAGGTGCCCCTTCTCTCCCTGGTCTCCTCCAAATGTGTGGGAATTACCCGTCAAGCTAAGTTTGCCTGTGGTTCAAAGGAAGTCAGCTTTCTCCTTAATGCCCTGCTTCTTTGGGTTCTCAGCACTTCTCAACCTCGATTGCATTTATTTACTTTTTTATATTCAAAAAAATATTTTTGCTACAAGGGGTTCAATGTAGTGTACGCGGGTCTCCTCCCCCCCCCTGCATTTTTAACAGCATGCCACCCCCCTTTAAGTAGCTCAGTCCAAAAGGCCACACAAGGTTAAAGATGTTCTTAAATAGAACTTGATTCTTGGCGATTGCATCCATGCAGTTTTCTGGACAGCGTTATATAAACCAGGGCTTTTCAACCTTTTCACTCATTGTACCACTTTTAGGATATGGCAACATCCGAGGACCGCCAGTCGCCTAGCAAGGTGTCAAAAATTTGATGAACCCCCTCCCAAAAAAAGGAAAAAAGTGATAAAGTACAGGTAGTCCTCGACTTACAATAGTTCGCTTAGTGACTGTTCGAAGTTACAATGGCACTGAAAAAAGTGCCCCCCAAGCCACAGCTGAGCAAGACACCTGCCTGCCCGCCTGGCGGCGCTCTTCCTCCTGTCCGAGGTTTTCATTGTTGTGAGCATTTCTGTTGAGGATTGGCAGCGGGGGTGGGATGGGGGGGTTGGTTTTTATTCCCCCCCCCCCGTCTGCTGGGTGGTTGCAGCAGGTTTTGGTCACTTCACATGACCCTGGGACACTGTGACCGTCATAAATACGAATCAGTTGCCAAGCATCTGAATGTAAATCACAAGACCCTGGAGATGCTGCAACATTCCAGCTGATCGGCGCTTCTTCAGGGCTCAGCAGAAGCACCAGGATCAGTGCCGAGCTCCAGCTGGAGCCTGGCACTGATCCTGGCGCTTCCGCTGAGCCCTGACAACCCCGAAGCGCCGATCAGCTAGAAAGCGGCACTGATCCTGGCGCTTCCGCTGAGCCCTGACAGCCCTGCAGCTCCAGCCGTCTCTCGGTCAGGCTTGTGCGGTGCTGCCACCAGTTCAGCTCATTCCCCTCCCCCGCTACCACTTTTCTAGGATGGTCGCGTACCACCTGCCAGGTGCCCATGTACCACAGGTGGTACCTGTACCACTGGTTGAAAAGCCCTGATATAAACAGTTTGGCTTTAGCTTTCTTCCAGAGTGGTTTTTTTCCCCAACTTTCCAGGTGCTTTGCCACCCAAGTACTGACCCAAGTTGACCTTTCTTAGCTGCTAAGATCAACCATATCCAGACCTCTGAAGAGCAGAGTAAGGTTAGAGAGAAAGAGATTAGGATGTCTGGAAGAAGCTTCTTCTTTCCCACCCAGCAAGACTCCATCAATAGTCACAATAAGAAGCATTTTGCTAGCAGGGACCAGACTCCCACGGTAACTCAACATTTTGGGAATTTGATCAAACCTAAGACTTACAACCGTTCCAATTTACAAGGGCAGTGAAAAAAAAAAACAATAGCAAAATAAAAGAATTGGAAGGGACCTTGGAGGTCTTCTAGTCCAACCCTCTATTCAAACAGGAGACCCTATACTATTTCAGACAAATGGCTGTCCAGTTTCTTCTTGAAAATCTCCAGTGTTAGAGCACCCATAATTTCTGAAGACAAACCATTCCACTGATTAATTGTTTTCACTGTCAGGAAATTTCTCCTTAATTCCAGGTTGCTTCTCTCCTTGATTAGTTTCCATCCATTGCTTCTTGTCCTGCCTTCAGGCGCTTTGGAGAATAGCTTGATCCCTTCTTCTGTGTGGCAGCTTCTCAAATATTGGAACACTGCTGTCATGTCCCCCCTTGTCCTTGTTTTCATTAAACTAGACATACCCAATTCCAGCAATCGTTCTTTGTATGTTTAGCCTCCAGTCCCCTAATCTTCTTTGTTGCTCTTCTCTGCACTCCTTCTAGAGCAGGGGTAGTCAACCTTGGCTCTTTTATGACTCGTGGACTTCAATTCCCAGAATTCCTGAGACAGTTTAGGGGGGCCGGATGTCAACGCTTAGCTGGCTCAGGAATTCTGGGAGTTGAAGTCCACGAGTCATAAAAGAGCCAAGGTTGACTACCCCTGTTCTAGAGTCTCAACATCTTTTCTACATTGTGGCCACCAAAACTGGATGCAGTGTTCCAAGTGTGGCCTTACTGCAAAAGAGAGAGTTTTCCTACACGGAAAGTTGAAGCTTCATCCCATCTTCTATGTTTCCTTTGGTATTTATTTCCTTTACCAGAAAGTCAATCCATCAATGTCGGATATAAAAAAGCTGACGCAGAGAGCAGAGTCAATTATGCACCACTTACAGATAAAGCTACAAATCTATTTGGGTCTTACTAAAGTAGAAGTTTATAGTGTTTATCAAATTTATATGCACACTGACGTCTGTCCTGGGGCAAAGGCAGGACTTCCTGAGCTCGTCTTACCACCGATTTACAATAGCTAAGCTTGAAGCTTTGCCCAGATGTTTTTCTTCTACTCAGTGCTTTTTTTGTAAAAAAAAAAAAAAAAGGTGCGGGAACTTACACAACCCGCCTTGCCTACCCTACAAGGTTCCATCCAAAAAAGGTGCCGGAACTCCGTTCTGGGTGTTTTATGACAAAAAAAGCCCTGCTTCTACTACAGTCAATTGATTTAGAGCAGTGATGGCGAACCTTTTAGAGACCGAGTGCCCAAACTGCAATCCAAAACCCACTTATGCATCGTCGGGTGCCGGGTGGGTGTGGCCCATTGGGTGGGCGTGGCCCATTGGATGGGCATGGTCATTGGGTGGGCGTGGCTGCGGTGGTAACGGCAGACTGGGTGGGACTAAAAAGTTCAATCAATCAATCCCAACTTTGCAAGATCCTTTTTTTCCCACGCGAGAAGTTGAAATTGATTGATTGGACCTTTTTTTTTTGCACATGGCAGCGGAGGCCTAAAGCGAAAAGGTTTTATAAAACCCAGCTGAAGGCCTAGGACTGGGGCGACGGCATGCGTGCCCACAGAGAGGGCTCTGAGTGCCGCCTCTGGCACCCGTGCCATAGGTTCGCCACCACTGATTTAGAGGTAATTCAAGAAAACAATGGCTGATTGCCCCCCCCCAAAAAGCAGTGAGCAGAGCTGGGATTAAACATTTTCTTTTCCTGTCATCTGCAATCTCCCTTCTCTCATGCAGATTAAAATGGTATTGATGGGTTATTAGTCGTTGGAAGTAATCTTATGAATGTGCTCTTTCACACATTGATATACAAGTAGTCCTCAGCTTACAACCATTCTTTTAGTGACCGTTTAAAACAGGGGTAGGCAACCTGGGCTCTTTTATGATTCGTGGACTTCAACTCCCAGAATTCCTGAGCCAGCCATGCTGAGGGGAAAGGGAGAGGTTTCCAAGCTGAGCCATGCTGGCTCAGGAATTCTGGGAGTTGAAGTCCATGAGTCATAAAAGAGCTAAGGTTGCCTACCTCTGTACTAGTCTATTAAGCCTGACAGGAATAGATTATCAGAAACTGGTAGGCCTAGTCCAGGGGTAGGCAACCTTGGCTCTTTTATGACTCGTGGACTTCAACTCCCAGAATTCCTGAGCCAGCCATGCTGAGGGGAAAGAGAGAGGTTTCCAAGCTGAGCCATGCTGGCTGAGGAATTCTGGGAATTGAAGTCCACAAGTCATAAAAGAGCCAAGGTTGCCTACCCCTGGTTTAAAGTAACAACGGCACTGAAAAAAGTGACTTATGATCGTCTTTCACACTGATAACCACTGCAGCATCCGTGTGGTCACGGGATCAAAATTCGGACGCTTCGCAACTGGCAGGTATTTATATGATGGTTGCAGTGTCCTGGGGTCACGGGATCCCCTTTTGCAACCTTCTGACAAGCCAAGTTAATGAGGTCGCCAGATTCACTTAACAACCGTGTTACTAACTTAACATCTGCAGTGATACACTTAAGAACTATGACAAGAAAGGTTGCAAAATGGGGGCAACACCCATTTAACAATTGTCTTGCTTAGCAATGGGCTCAATTATATAGTCTACCTGTGTTTTCTTCCCCTACTTAGTGCCCTCTAGATGTACTGACTTTAAATTTCAGAATACCCAGAATTCTCAGTTCATGTTCACAGGGAATTCTGGGAGATGAATTCAGTAATTGTCGGACCTGGCACAGAAAAGCTGCCCCACGGTGTGAAGCCCTGGAGAAGGAAAGAGGCCAAATTGCTTAATCTCTAGTTTGGGCCTTCTCTCCCTTTCCAAAGCCCAGCATTTGGGCAGACTCACATTAATTAACGCAGGCAACAAAATAAAGTCAAACAACATTTGCTTTAGGGATTTCAGAGGACATTTGTTTGTGAAGGTGAAACAATAAAAAAAAATCCTCTTCAAAGCAGAGTTTCACAGACGGCCACATAAATAAGGAGAAATATTGTGTAGGCAACACTGTCTGGATAGAATTTGTTGGAGGGGGAGGGGGCCAGGAAGGGATTATTAAGATTTCATGGTCAAGTGTGGGATTAAATACTGTGCAAAAATTGAATTTACTAACAAAAATTCAGCCTCCCGTACAAAGCTCCAGAGTATAAGTAGCTTATCTAGCTCCAGATTTTCATGCAATTCGTTCCCCTTAAGCCAAAGTATGTTATTTACCAACTGCAGGCAGTCTTCGACTTGCAACCATTCATTTAGAGACCGTCAGAAGTTATGACATTGCTGGGGAAAAAATGACTTATGAGACAGTCGGTCCTCTCCCCCCTATTGTTCAATATTTATGTGAAGCCGCTGGGTGAGATCATTCGTGGCTTTGGGGTGGATTTCCATCAGTACGCTGACGATACTCAGCTGTACATTTCCACCCCAGGCCACCCCAATGATGCCCTTGACGTGATGGCCCGGTGCCTGGAGGCCGTGCGGGTCTGGATGGGGAGAAACAGACTC
>NW_015387675.1:88701-126936 GCF_001527695.2 Protobothrops mucrosquamatus
AACTACCCCCAGAGATCCGGGTCATTCCGGATCTCCCCTCCTTCCGCCGCGCCCTCAAGACATGGCTATTCCAGCTAGCGGGGCTGGCCTGAGGGGTATTTTAGATTGGATTTTAATTTGATTTTATATTGGGTGTTAACAAAATTTTAAATGAAACGGCAAAATTAATATTTCTTTTAATTATATTTTAAAATGGTGTCTGTAGGGTCTTTATCTGTTTTTAGCTTGCTGTAAGCCGCCCTGGGTCCGCCAGGAGAAGGGCGGGGTATAAATCTAATAAAATCACAAAAATCAAAATCACGGTTGCAGCAGAGGGGTAACTGGCCCACATTTATGACAGCTGGGTCACTTGATCACCATTTGGGACTTCCCCAGCCTGCTTCCAGCAGGCAAAGCCAATGAAGGAAGCCAAATTCACTTACTGACTATGGCAAAACGGTCATAAAATTGGGCACAGTCACATGATGACTCATTTAACTACTGCACTGCTTAGTGATGGAAGCTCCAGTCCCAACTGTGGTCAGAAGCTGTAGACTGCCTCCATCCTAAACTTTCACTTCATTTTTGACCCAACCGCGGCGCCCACAGAGAACCATAGGTGCACATTGGTTCCCACAGCATCGTCTTAGGCCTAAACATATTTTACGCATGCAGATATTGACATGGTCTTTCTCACCTTCTCATTTTTCCCATCTTCCCTAACACCTTCTCCTACTGGTATCAGTGATTTATCCCTTGTTGTTGTAACTTATGTTTACTGACTGTATCTAGGATCTATGAGGTATGACCTATCACTTTGTTGTTTGCATATACACTGAGATAAATTCCTTGTGTCTCCAATCACACTTGGCCAATAAAGAATTCTATTCTATTCTATTCTATTCTATTCTATTCTATTCTATTCTACTCTACTCTACTCTACTCTACTCTACTCTACTCTACTCTACTCTACTTTACTCTACTCTACTTTACTCTCCTCTCCTCTCCTCTCCACTCCACTCCACTCCATTCTATTCCATTCCATATTTTCTATTCTATTCTATTATGTTGTTCTATTCTATTCCGTTCCGTTCCATTCCATTCATTAATTCCATTCAAATTNTGACCTGATTTATGGTCGTCACAAGTCATGACCATGATGGGCAGTCTTCATTATGGTCTTAACCCGAGGATTACCTGTAGCCAAATAATGGACATTTTAAAGCTGCTCCCTAATTAACTGATGAAGCCAGAATCCTTCAAACTGATGTCACAAAAAGACAACCTGGGTCATCTGCCCAGGTTTCAGATGGCCCCTAGAGAGTTTCCAACATTGTGAGAAGAGGAAAAATTACACAGTTGCAGGGCAAATAATAAGTGTACAGATAATACAAAGTAAATGAAATTTAGTTTTCATTCTGATCCTGCTCACTTTTTTGACTGCAGCCTTTTTGCACACGGATCTGTGCTTTCTTCTACACCAGATTCAATATCAGACAAACACAAAAACGTATTTTCTTTTGAGCTACCACTGAGAGCCAGATGATTAAATATTTTACACCAGCAAGATTCTTTTTCGGGGATTCGATCAGCTCTGGAAGTTTGGCTGGGCGCTCTCAGGAAATTTTGGTGAGCGAGCCAAGAGATTTATTGTACGAGGCTTTTCACGGTCCTGTTTTTCTCCCCAAGTCTTTTTATGCTGGTTTCTAAGTAACTGCTTTGAAGATTGTTATTTCTTTTCTATTAATGGTAGTAAACTACTTTGTGACCCCTTTTTGGAGACAAAAAAACTGCCTATAAATCTTTTTATTTCAGATAAATCTGGTCTTGGTGCCTACTTCGAGTCACCTTGTCAAGATGTCTTTGAAAACTGGGTTCATAGGGAAAAAATGGTTTGGTTTTGTAACATTTTATTTCTTGTATGTTCACTCTTGAATATGTTATATGCTAAAACCTTAAACAGATTAACATTGGCCACACTTGGAATACTGCATCCAGTTTTGGTCACCATGATGTAAAAAAGATGCTGAAACTCTAGAAAGAGTGCAGAGAAGAGCAACAAAGATGATCAGGGGACTGGAGGCTAAAACATATAAGGAACGCCTGCTGGAATTGGGAATGTCTAGTTTAATGAAGAGAAGGACGAGGGGGGACATGATAGCAGTGTTCCAGTATCTCAGGGACTGCCCCAAAGAAGAGGGAGTCAGGCTATTCTCCAAAGTGCCTGAGGGCAGGACAAGAAGCAATGGATGGAAACTAATCAAAGAGAGAAGCAACCTAGAACTAAGGAGAAATTCCTGACAGAACAATTAATCAGTGGAACAACCTCCCTCCAGAAGCGGTGAATGCTCCAACACTGGAAGTTTTTAAGAAGCGACTGGACAGCCATTTGTCTGAAATGGTGTAGGGTTCCTGCCTGAGCAGGCGGTTGGACTTGATGCCTTCCAAGGTCCCTTCCAACTTTATTATTATTATTATTATTATTATTATTATTATTATTATTATTATTGTTGTTGTTGTTGTTGTTGTTGTTGTTGTTGTTGTTGTTGTTGTTGTAAATTACCTCCATATTAGGACTTTGTAGAACAGTGGTTCTCAACCTTTTTAATGCCGCGATCCCAACCGGTCGTAAGTCGAGGACTAAACCGGTCGTATGTCGAGGACTAAACCGGTCGTAAGTCGAGGACTACCCAATCGGTCATAAGTCGAGGACTTTCCCTGCCCGGGAGCGCCGCGCATGCGTGGTTCCGCCCCCTGCGCCGGCCGAGGCGTAGCTGGCAAGCGGCAGAGACGGAGCAGGCCGGCCACCAGCTGGCCCAGCCCAAGGGAGGTAAGGCACCCGCTGGAAAAGGGGGAAAAATGGCGGACAAAAAAAATGGTGGACAAAAAAAAATGGCGGACAGCCTTGCTTGGCGACCCCCATGAAATGGTCGATCGACCCCAAATGGGGTCCTGACCCACAGGTTGAGAACCACTGTTGTAGAAGGAGAGCTGCCTTAAACTATGGCAGCAAAAACTTAGGAGTCAGGCAGGACTTTTTCCAACTTCAGGTAGTCCTCAAATTACAACAGATGCAACCATTTAACAATGGTTGAAGGTTACGATGGTCTAGGACAGTGATGGCGAACCTTTTAGAGACCGAGTGCCCCCAAACTGCCCCGCCCCCACCCCGCCCCCGCTCCACCCGCCCACCCTGCCCACCCTCAGGGCCATCCACGGCCTGCCGCAGATCGTCCAGGCAGCCCTTCAGCGCCATGGTGGCTACACCCTCCACCCATGCCTCAGAGCATCATGTGCTGTCCAGCTGCCATATGCTTTACTGCGCTGCTCCATGTGGGCCGCACCCGGGGGTGACTCTCCTCCGGGGGGGTGCTGCTGGTGAGGACTGGGCTGCGGGGGGAGGCAGGGCTGGGGCGATGGCACAGAGAAGGCTCTGAGTGCCGCCTCTGCCACTCGTGCCATAGGTTCGCCACCACTGGTCTAGGAAAAAAATGACTTAGGACCTGTACTCACACTTACAACCAATGGAGCACTTCACGGATCACATGATCACAATTTGGGTGCTGGGCAACTTGTTCGCATTTATGACTTACTGTACCATTCTGTGTTCTCATGAACACAATTTTAATTTCTAGCAAAAAACATGCATGGGAGAACTGGATTCACTTAACGGCCATGATGACTTGCTTAATGACTACCATAAAAATTGTTGTAAAATCGGGTCTGACTTGACTTAAGATCGCCATGATTTATGATGGAAATTCCAGTTCCATTTGTGATCATAAGTCGGGGATGACTTGTAACAAATGTTATTAAATGGCATGAAGCATGAAAACAGAAGATCAGCACTCCCCTAGATAAGAATGGGAAAGGCAATCAGCACGACACCTATGGCTATCACTCCAAAGCAAGAAAATCTTACATTTCTTTTTCTTTAATATCTTGGTAAAATTCTGTTTTGAGACCAGATAAACGGATTCTTCTTTTTATGCAGCCGAGTAAATGAACAGCCAACTTAAAATGGGACTGGTGATCGATCACCTGGCAAAAATTCAGCCTAAAAGTCTAGAATCTGACTGCAAGTTTTATTTATTTGGTAGCGTGCTTGTGGTCCTTTGCATATATCAAGAAGTAGCATTTGCTAAAAAACAAAACAAAACCCCATGCAGCTTGGAAAGAAGACACCAGACTGATCCATTCTCCCTGCACCTGAAATGGTTGTACAGGTAGTCTTTGATTATGATCAATTGCTTAGCAACTGTTCAAAAAGTCATTTCCCCCCCCATAGAGTTAGTTCTGAGATTCCAACAGCTGCCCCCCCCCACAGTCACGTGATCACATTTTGGGCGCTCATCAGTGGCTATTTGCAGTCATGTGACCACCATTTACAATGTGTTTGCCGAAAAGCAGTGTTTATTTCTGGGTGTTGTTTTTTTTTTGTTTTTTGTTTTGACAAAAACACCCCATGGCAAACAAAGAGCCCAGTTAATGACCATGGATTCACTTAACAGCTATGGTCATTCATTTAACAGCCACCACCCCAAAAAAAGTTGTAAAATTGGATGGGTCATGTGATGATCTGCTTTATGACCTTCGCAACTTACAGTTGTAATGGACAGGTTCCCTTACGGTCGTGAGTCAAGAACTACCTCTACGCCTGCAATGGAATAATTCCTTGGTTTATACCAGGGGTAGGCAACCTTGGCTCTTTTGTGACTTGTGGACTTCAACTCCCAGAATTCCTGAGCCAGCCATGCTGAGGAGAAATGAAGAGGTTTCCATACTGAACCATGCTGGCTCAGGAATTCTGGGAGTTGAAGTCCATGAGTCATAAAAGAACCAAGGTTGCCTATCCCTGGTTTATACCCTAAATCAGGGGTAGTCAACCTTGGCTCTTTTATGACTCGTGGACTTCAACTCCCAGAATTCCTGAGCCAGCTTAGCTGGGTCAGGAATTCTGGGAATTGAAGTCCACGAGTCATAAAAGAGCCAAGGTTGACTACCTCTGCCCTAAATCCTAACCCTTGGTTATAAAAATGGGCGAAGGAAGCCTTTCCCAGTTTTGTATGTGGTGGTTCTACAAAGCTGGGAAGGCAACTCCTGATGTCCTAGCAGAACCTCAACAGACGATCCCCATTTCATCTAAAAAAAAAACCCAGCCCTTGTGGGCTTATCCAGTAAACAATTCTTAAAGAAGGTGTAGCTTATGTGTTATGTGAGCCAGATCAGAGACAGATTACGTGTGCAGAATGCTAATACCCCAAATGAAAAAAAAGATTTCTTCCCAAATAACTGAAATAATCCAAGAAAGCTATAATCAAGAATTTAAGACATTTATTTTAAAACCCTATAAATGTTTATTCTGGGCCAGCCTTTCCTGACAGTGCTACCGGCTCTTTGACAGATGCCTAAAACAGAGCAATTTTTCCCACCCGTGGTTTCCACAGGGTACTCTTTAGCGAGATTTATGGAGATGAATGGGGTGGGGCTACAAGAGTCCAGGAACTGAGCTATTAGCTCTGTTTAGAACTAATTGGTCCCTAAGTTTATAGTAAAGGTTGTCTTCGACTTATGACCACAATTGAGCCCAATATTTCTATTGCTAAGTGAGACATTTGTTAAGTGAGCTTCACCCCATTTTACGACCGTTCTTGACACAGTTGTTAAGTGAATCGCGGCAGTTGTTAAATCAGTAATACGGTTGTTAAACAAACCTGGATTCCCCATTGACTGTGCTTGTCAGAAGGTTCACAAAAGGGGATCACATGACCCCGGGACACTGCAAACGTCATAAATATGAGTCAGTTGCCAAGCCTCTGATTGTTGAACATGTAACCATGGGGATGCTGCAACGGTCGTAAGTGTGAAACGTGTCCCTTTTTCAGTGCCCTTGTAACTCTGAATGGTCACTAAATGAACTGTTGTAAGTTGAGGACTACCTGTCTTAAGGCATCAATGCCTTTACACCCTGTTTTACGTAACAAGAAGGAGAAACCAGGAGGGTAATATATATATTTCTCAGCTCTCTCCGTCCCAATCTCCCTCTAGACAGAGCAGTGTTCCCCAATCTTAGCAACTCCCAGAATCCTCCAGCCTGACATTTTCAAATTGCTATGGTTGAGAGACACTGCTCTAGAGCACTTTTCTCAACCGTGGGAACTTGAAGATGTGTGGACTTCAATTCCCAGAATTTCATAGCCAGTCATGTTGAAGTCCGTACTTCTTCAAGTTGCCACTGCTGTGGAGGCTAGAGAACAAATTCCTCAGCCAGCCTACAATTGTTCACCTCCTTTGCATCAGCCCAAGAAAGTGGATTTGGGAAGAGGTGGATAAGAATGCTCTGGGAAGGAAGGAAGGGAGGGAGGGAGGGAGGAAGGAAGGAAGGAAAAAAGGAAAGGAAAGGAAGGAAGGAAAAAGGAAAGGAAAGGAAGGAAGGAAGGAAGGAAGGAAGGAAAAAAGGAAAGGGAAGGAAGGAAGGAAAGAAAAAAGGAAAGGAAAGGGAAGGAAGGCAGGAAGGAAGGAAGGAAGGAAGGAAAAAAGAAAAGGAAGGAAGGAAAAAAGGAAAGGAAAGGAAGGAAGGAAAAAAGGAAAGGAAAGGAAAGGAAAGGAAAGGGAAGAGAAGGAAGGAAGGAAGGAGCTATGCTGTGCAATATTAAATAGTTGCAAGGGAGCTGAATCAGCAGGATCCCTAGTAATGAGAACCCTGTTACATGGATTTCCTGGCAACCATTAGAGTTACAAGCTTGATTTTTTAAAAAAAATGATGGATGCACTTCTATGGAAGCTACAACAAACCTGAAATAAGGCAAGTCATTAATCTAGCCATTAATCATGCATTAATGATCAGAGAGCAAGAATAAGCAGGATTCCAGGTCAGAAGACGCTAACAGCAAAAGGAGCGTAAGATGGATGGGCATTCCTATAAAGAAGCATCCAGGTAGCCCTTGACTAATCACCACAATTGGGACTGGAGCTTCCGTTGTGAAGCAATGTGATTGTTAAACGAGTTATATCAGATTTTATTACCTTTTTAGCCATGGCTGTTAAGCAAATCCTGCAGTTCTTAAGCCAACCCAGCTTCCCCCATTGTCTTTGCTTGTTAGAAGCCTGGGAAGGTTACAAATGGGGATCACAGGACCCAGGAATGCGGTAACCATCAAATACATGCTGGTTGCCAAATACCCAAATCGCGATCATATGACTGAGAGGATCTACAAGGGTTGTAAGTGCAGGGACTGGTTGTAAATCACTTTTTTCAGCACCATCATAACATTGGACATTTTGGACTGGAGGCTAAAACATATGAGGAACGGTTGCTGGAATTGGGTATGTCTAGTTTAATGAAGAGAAGGACGAGGGGGGACATGATAGCAATCTTCCAATATCTCAGGGGCTGCTCCAAAGAAGAGGCAGTCAAGCTCTTCTCCAAAGCACCCGAAGGCAGGAGAAGAAGCAACGGGTGGAAACTAACCAAAGAGAGAAGCAACCTAGAACTAAGGAGAAACTTCCTGACAGTTAGAACAATTAACCAGTGGAACAACCTGCCTCCAGAAGCGGTGAATGCTCCCACACTGGAAGTTTTTAAGAAGAGACTGGACAGCCATTTGTCCGAAATGGTATAGGGTTACCTGCCTGAGCAGGGGGTTGGACTTGATGACCTCCAAGGTCCCTTCCAACTTCATCATCATCATCATCATCATCATCATCATCATCATCATCATCATCATCATCATCATCATCATCAATTCGAGGACTGCCTGTAATTCAAAAGCATACAACTGCAAGTAGATAAATAGGTACCACTTCAGTGGGAGGGTAACAGCGCTCCATGACATCATGCTGGCCACCTGACCGCGGAAATGTCTTTGGAGAGCACTGGCTCAATGGCCTTGAAATGGAGATGAGCAGCGCCCCCTACAGTTGGGACAATGACTAGCGGAGTAAAATCCACGGGGACTCCTTTTCACTGCCTGTAATTTTACTGCCTGCAATTCCAGCGAGGGTTTAACAGTAGACGAAGTGAATACGGCTGCAGAAAAAGCTTGCTAAAGATCTGAAAAGGAAAAAAAAATAGACATCTCTAGGAAGTGAAAGGTGAGGCAGATCATCAAGGAAGGATGCATGTAAGTACCCGGTAGTTGGAATTGCCAAGATAGCATCAGAAAGGCTAGAACTCAGAGTGATGAAAGATCTTAGAATGAAAAAAGACTCCTTCAGGTGTTTTCAAAATAAAGAGAATCAGGATGCTGACTGCTTAATAAAGATGGCAAAATGCCAAGAGCCGATAAAGAAAAGGCAGAACCGTTCAATGCCTCCTTTGGCTTGTTCTTCTCCAAAAGGGCAATTATGAAGCACAAGATAAAGGGACGGGATTGAACCTGGTGACTGATAGAAACATGGTCAGGAAGTACCTGTTGAATCAGTCTGAATCTCTTAGATCAGGGGTCTACAACCCCCATCTGTGGACCAGTACTGGGTCACGGCATGCCAGCAACCGGGGCGCACAAACAAGCAAAGCCCCATCCGTGGGATGCAGGCAGCACACAAAATCATGCACCCTCCAGTCCGTGGAAAAACCTCTCTCCACAGAACTGGTCCCTGGTGCCCAAAAGGTTGGGGACCTCTGTTTTAGATGATCCTCTGGCTGAACCCATATGTATTATTTCTTAATAATCTTGGATGAAATGATGAAGGATGAACGACTAGACTAGAGAATGAAAAATGTGCTTCTTATTTTCACAAAAGCAAAAAAAAAAAAGGGGGGGGAAGGAATTGTGAAATAACAGGCCAGTCAACATGACATTAATTCCTGCAAAAAGTGTGGTAGAGAACATAAAACAAATACTCTTTAAGCACCTTGAAAGCAACTAAAATTTAACATGGATTTGTTAAGAATAGATATTTCCAGACCAACCCAATCTCCTTTAGTAACCTCCTGAATAAATCTACAACCAATTATTGTTATAATATATCTTGATTTCAACAAAGCAGTTGACAAAGTACTCTGTTGCTAGCCAGCTAGTTAAGCATGTGCTGAATGGCATGATAATTAAGTGGATACATAGCTGGCTTAAAATCATATCCAAAGAATGTTCATGTGTGGCTCTTCATTAAACTGGAGGGAGATATTTAGTGGGATGTCAAAAGGTTCAACTGTAGATCTTGGGCTTTTCAACATTTTTATTAATGAACTGAATAAGGAGACAAAATGAATATTTATCACACTTGCAAGCAACCCAGAATTGGATAAGATAGCTAATCTAAAAAAATAGCAGATCTAAAAAAAATTCAAAACAATCTCAACATATTAAAAAATAGGCTGGAAATAACAGATTGAAATTTAGCAGAAACAAATGCAAAGCCTGCCTCTTGGAAACAGAAAACACAGGTAAATCTCTAGGAAGGGAAGGGAAAGGAAAGGAAAGGAAAGGAAAGGAAAGGAAAGGNTGGAAGTTTTTAAGAAGAGACTGGACAGCCATTTGTCCGAAATGGTATAGGGTTTCCTGCCTGAGCAGGGGGTTGGACTAGATGACCTTCAAGGTCCCTTCCAACTTTACTACTATTATTATTATTATTATTATTATTATTATTATTATTATTATTATTATTATTATTATTATTATTATTATTATTATTATTATTATTACACAGGTCTTAAAGTTGCCACAGTTAGACACTCCTGGTTTAGAAGAATCTAAACCCAGAGGAACATCAAGATGTCTTGTTTGTTACATTGAAGGGCAAGATATGGAATCATGGATTAAAGTTATAGAAAGGTAAATTCTGACTGAAAAAAAATTCTTAGTGGATAGTGGGACCAAAGACTTAAGGCGTCTGGGCAGCCATTGATCAGGAATGTTTTAATTCGGTTCCTGCACTTCATGAAGGGAGGGAAGGGAGCACACGCCTGGCCCTTTCCAATCCTAATGATTCTTTTCTAATATGCACTATTATGATTATATGCTATTTAAAAAAAGTAGCATATACCACTACAGGAAGTCTCTGAGTACAGAATGTTCCAACTTACGGACAACCTGTAGCTGTGAATGTACTGCCATGAAGCCTATTCTATTACAATTTTGAATTACACACAATGGTTTGTAATAACAAATGTACACACCACTTTGTGATGGCCATGAAACATTGTGTGGCTTCAGTGGAACGTCAGCTCAAAGGAAGGAGAATGCCGTCCGCCATTTTAAATCTAGTGCCCATTAATGCTGTGTTGAGTGTGTAACTTTGGCTTAAATTTTTCTCTTATTTACCCTTGTAACCTGAAGCACAAATACAATTTAAGCGCTGGTGATATATCAAAGGAAAGGAAAACGATCACGACTGAAAATAAATTGGAAGTAATAAAGCAATCGGAACAGCGGAGGATGGCATTTAAAGAAGACTAGGTCCTAAAAACTCCAAAACAAAAAAAGTATTTGATGAAAAAGTTAGCTGAAGCCTTTCACCTCATTGAAGCAGGGATAGCAAAGTTACAGGAGCAAGATCCTAATATAGACAGGTTCAACAAAGTTTACTCAACAGTTATGGAGGGCCTCAGCTACTACAAGGCTATTTACAATAAGGAACAGAAAAGTTCTATACAAACCTCTCTTGATGTGTACTCCAAGTTAAAGATACAATATATATACTACAGGGAGTCCTCAATTGACAACCATTCATTCAGAAGTCATTCAAAGGTACAATGGCAATGAAAAAAAATGACTTACAACCAATTCTCACACTTACAACCAACACAAAATCCCTATGGTCATGTGACCAAAATTCAGGCACTTGGCAACCAGCATATATTTCCGATGGTTGCAGCGTCCCGGCGTCGTATAATCAACATTTGCAACATTCCCAGCTGGCTTCCAACAAGCTAAGTCAATGGGGAAAGCTGGATTGGCTTAATGACTCCGTGATTCGCTTAATAACCATGGAAAAATAAAATTGGGTGGGACTCACTCAACTGCCTTGTTGAGTAACAGAAATTTTGATCCCAATTTGGACTGTAAGTCTCGAGGATTATCTGAAAATATTAAGACAAAACATTTACTAACTGTCATTATATCAGAAGCATAGGTACTCGTTCTGGCTTATTTACAAATTTGACTTAAAGACAGATTTTGCTACAGTTCTTATTTGTAAACCTGGGGGTTGCCCGAATCTGTAGTACTAGAAAAGTGCTTGTTCCTCCTCCATGCTTTAAAATCTGATGCTCTAAAGTAAGAGCCTTGTGGAGCTCCCACGGGAAGTTACAGTAACTTATAGTAAGACAACATGAATGGCTAAAATTCAGCCAGAATTTAAAGTAATTAAATTAGCTAGCTCTTGATGTGAAGAAAGCAAGCCATGAAAACACAAAAGAGAGACCCTGGGGGCACGTGATAAAGAGATAGATCAATGTTAAATTCCTTATCAAAGAAGGAATTACTGTGGACTTACATCTAAAATATACTGTACGGGTCTAAGCCGAGACATGCAGGAGATTCGAAGGTTCAACAACATTGCTCTGAAATTAGATGCGCTTCCAATAGGCTAGGATAAAAAGCTTGCAAGTAGCAAAGCTTCTCTCTGGGCTGAATACTATATTTTTTCACACACATGCAAAATCAGGATGTGTTTGTGTGTGCCCACACAAGAAATACCAAAACTGCAAAAAAAGTGAACCTTTCTCTAACACACTAGCTTTGTAAGTTAGGAGAAGTTCATGCACAGTGCATTTGGTTTGACTGTGGTTCTTGAACAAGAGCTAATTAATCAGCCTTAATCAGCCATAAGACAGACAGTTTGGCATTATTTACACCAGGGGTCTTCAAACTTGGCCCTTTTATGACTTGTGGACTTCAACTCCCAGAATTCCTCAGCCAGCCATGCCTGGCTGAGGGATTCTGGGAGTGGAAGTCCACAAGTCATAAAAGGGCCAAGTTTGAAGACCCCTGATTTACACTATTAATTTATTATTTGTATCCCAACGTTATTATTTTTACAACTAACACAAGGCAGCAAACATATCTAACATACCTTCCTCTTCCTATTTTCCCCATAACAACAACCTTGTGAGGTGAGAGAGAGGGACTGACCCAAAGTCATCCAGATGGCTTTCACGGACAAGGCAGGACTTGAACTCACAGTCTCCTACTTTCTAGCCTGGTACCTTAACCATTAGTCCAAACTGGCTCTCAATGAGGTGGCTAAGATGTCAGGCTAGAAATCAGGAGACGGTGAATTGTAATCCTCCTTTGGATATGAATCTGGCAGTCACCCTCTGTCCGCCCTAGGAAGAAGCAGGCAATGGCACACCACTTCTGAAAATTGGAATTGGGTATGTCCAGTTTAATGAAGAGAAGGACAAGGGGGTGACATGATAGCAGTGTTCCAGTATCTCAGGGGCTACCACAAAGAAGAGGGAGTCAAGCTATTCGCCTGAAGGCAGGACAAGAAGCAACGGATGGAAACTAATCAAGGAGAGAATCAACCTAGAACTAAGGAGAAACTTCCTGACAGTTAGAACAATTAACCAGTGGAACAACCTGCCTCCAGAAGCGGTGAATGCTCCAACACTGGAAGTCTTTAAGAAGATATTGGACAGCCATTTGTCTGAAATGGTATAGGGTTTCCTGCCTGAGCAGGGGGTTGGACTAGATGACCTCCAAGGTCCCTCCCAACATCATCATCATCATCATCATCATTATCTATGGCTAAGAGCAGGAAAATTGAAGAAAGAGACTGAGGGACTAATTCTGGCTGCACAAGACCAAGCCTTAAGGACAAATGCATATAAAGTCAAAATTGAGAAGATAGCAACAGACAGTAAGTACCGCCTATGCAAAGAAGCTGAAGAAACAGTGGACCACCTGGTAAACTACTGCAAGAAGATCACACAGACTGACTACAAGCAGCAACATGACAAAGTAGCAACAACGGTGCATTGGAAGATCTGCAAGAAATATCATTTGCCTGTAAGGAAGAACTGGTGGGATCATAAAATAGAGAAAGTCATAGAAAATGAAAAAATTAAACTGCTCTGGGACTTCAGAATTCAAACAGACAAGCACCTGCAACATAACACCCCGGACTTAACAATTGTCTATAAGAAAGACAAAAAAGTCTGGATAGTGGACGTGGCAGTGCCTGGAGACAGCAGAATAGACGAGAAAGAACTGGAGAAGATAACTAAATACAAAGACCTACAAATAGAAATAGAAAGACTGTGGCAAAAGCAAGCAAGGATAGTACTATTATAATAATAGGCGCTTTGGGTGCAATCCCAAAACAACTGGAGCACCACTTGAACACCATTGGGATTGACAAATTCACCATTAGTCAATTGCAAAAGGCGGCCTTACTAGGAACTGCTTCCATCCTGCGACGATATCCGTAATACCATCAATTCAAACATCCACATCTGCCTATCCCAGGTCCTTGGTACGGACTCGATAGGTAGACAAAAATGCCAAATCCAGTCTGAACATCTGGCTAACTGTGCGATGATCAATAATAATAATATTAATAATAAATCTTGCCAAGAAAACTGCAGAGACTTGTCCAGACAGTATCAGGAATCAACATTTACTGAAAGGCATCAACACATAGGAAGTCATATACCCAGTGGTGGGATTCAGCCAGTTTACACCACTTCGGCAGAACCAGTAGCTAGTTTTTTGTTGCCCAGGCCCAGAATGGACTTCCAGAAGCAGCATCCACTCAGAGAACTGGTTGTTCACATAGTTGAATCCCACCACTGCATATACCATATTTTGCTAACTTCAATAGCAGCATCAACAAAACACATGAAGCCCAAAAGGTCAAAGCATATTTCAATTTAGCTTAAGGTGTGAACTAAGACACGCCCATCCATATGTTAAGACTACCATGTAGAAATTCATTCATAATCTGCAACGCAGAAGTCTCGGGGGGGGGGGGGGGGGGAGGAACAACCATCTGTTAATTCCACAGTTTCTGTAAACAGCCGTACCTAACTGGCTGTTCTTTAGATGTGTTGGGATTATACCCTGCAGAGTTTCCAGTTAACCTGAAACTCATCTGAAGTGTTATCCTCCTTAAGGGGAATTTCAAAAACTGAACATCAATGTTTGTCAGCCTTAATTTAGCCCGGTCAGTTAATATACTTTTAAACAACAATATTTGCAGGATGGGGAAAAACACAATACAGATATGTATTTATTTATTTGATTCCTATAGCTGCCCATCTCAGCAAACAATACCTCTTTCCCATGAATAGGTTTTTCATCCTGGATTTTTTGTATTTCCTTTTCTCCCTTTTTGGGGACCTTATAACTATATTCTTTAATAAATAAGTATCTGTTTTAGCCCTGTCTGTTAATATGCTTGTAACCAGCAGCATTTATATCAGGGGTCTTCAAACTTGGCCCTTTTATGACTTGTAGACTTCAACTCCCAGAATGTCTCAGCCAGCGTGCCTGGCTGAGGAATTCTGGGAGTTGAAGTCCACAAGTTATAAAAGGGCCAAGTTTGAAGACCCCCGATTTACATGATGGAGAAAAATTTGGACATATAGCTAAGAGGTACTACACATCTAGGCACATACTGGTAATCCTCAACTTACAACCACAATTCGGATCAGCATTTCCCAGCAAGGTGATTAAGGGGGCTGTGCCTCATTTTATGACTTTTTTGCCATGTTGTTAAGCGAATCACTGCAGATGTTAAGTGAATTACATTGTAATTAAGCGAATCTGGCTCTCCTGATTGACTTTGCTTGTCAGAAGCCACCTGGGAAGATTGCAAATAGTGATCCAGTGATCCTGCCCTCTAGGAACTGCAACTGCCATAAATACATTGCCCAGCACCTGACTTTTCATCACATGACCTTGGGGATGCTGCAACGGTCATAAGCGTAAAGACCGGCCATAGTTCAATTTTTTCAGTGCTGTTTTAACTTGGAAAGATTGGTCAATCATAGAATAAAATGCAAAAATACAAAAGCAAATAGTAGGACACAGTGGGGAGGGAAAAGGGGGGGGAAGTGAGGGGGAGAAGGGAAAAAGAACATACTTCCTCTGTTGCAGTAGAAGGAAGCATTAACATTGAACCTCAACTTTTTACTTTTCCATAATATTATAAACTAGCCATTTCTATAACAACAAATGAATCCAATCAGTAAAACCCCAAATCCCCCTTTTTTTAGTCATCAAGTTTTAGACACCTTGCTAAGCACTGGTAGTACTCGAATATTGTCATGTCCTAAAAGTGGTACAATCTGTGAAAAGGATGAAAAGCCCTGGGTCAATTAATGGTTGCAAGCCAAGGGCTACCTGTAGCTAGAAAATGTTGGAGAAAGCACCTTTTGTGCTTTGCAGTTTAGTTATCAGGCTGGTTTTTCCCCCCTTTTAAGTGGAATTTGGCTAAAAAAATTTGCTTAGCCAAGCAGGCACAAAACAGCCTCTGTCTTTTTACTCTTTCTTAATTTGAAAGCCTGCAGAGAGAGGAACACAGATCCAACACACCCAAACAGGTTACTAAGCAGCATAGGAAGATGGACAGCAACATAAACAATCCATTCTAAAGTAATCATGCTTTTCATAATCAAAGATTATAATAAATCCAATAGATCCCAACAGGATGTTGAGTAATTCATTCACATGGCAGCTGTTAACTGTTTCCAAGCAGATATATTCGCACCTAACCTTTCACGATAAAATAATAGAAAAACGGGAGAGATTTAAATTCAGTCACACAGCAGCTAGTCTTCCCATTAACTAACAACCCTTGTGTAGATCCTTCTCTAAAATGGTATCCACAAGTGGTCCTTGACTTATAACCACAATTGGTAACAGAACTTCTGTTGCTAAGCAAGGTTTGATTTTACAACTTTTTTGCCATGGTTGTTAAGTGAATCACTGAAATTGTTAAGAGAATCCAACTTCCTCCATTGACTTCCCTTGTCGGAAGCGTCTGAATTTTGATCATGTGACTGTGGGGATGCTGCAACGGTCGTAAGTGTGAAAAACGGTCCTTATAAGTGCCGTTGTAGCTTCCAATAGTCACTAAACAGATGGTTGTAAGTCACAGACTCCCTGTATTAGGGAAATGGAACAAAACGTTGAACATAAAAGCACCTGACCAAATCCTAAAATTAGCCACACTTCTTCCACTAACTAAGGAGTCCTTAACTGAGTATTGCAGATCTCACAGTGGGGAACGTGGCACATGAGCCAGAGATACACAAACAAGGAACCAAAAGTACAAGAAGCCAGCCAAAAAAACCCGCAACCAACCTGCTACCACATATGTTTTTAGCTGGGATTTGGCAGCAAACTGCTAATCGCCTAGGAAAATGGATAGCAGAATTTAAGTGGTTTTTATAACCTATGAATGGAAGCAGCTGGACGTAAGGACGCTAGTTATGCTTGAGGGGGGTGAACAGTTTAGATCATAAAATGTAGTAACATGGATTAGAATAGGTTATATTCCTTTTTTAAAAGAAAAAAGAAAAGGTTTTGCCTTTATTTAGCAAAGCAGAACGAAGAAGAAAATAGAAGAGTAAAAGAAAAGCAATGCAATGTCTTTATGGACTTCTCGTACATAGGTGTACGTGTACAAAGGTTTATAGAATAGTTCCAACAAAGGGTTTTACCATCTTTCATCATAACTGTCTGTACAGAATCTACGTCTGCAAACAAATCATTCATTCTGCAGTAGCACATAACATCAGATCATCGATTCAATAAATAATTTATCTTTCTATCGCTGAAGACTTTTCTTATTTCCAGATGCCCTCCTCCGTGGTCATGTGATTGTAGTCACGCAATTGTGATTTCTGGCAAAAATCACCCATGGGGGAAAATGGACTTGTTTAATGACTGGAGCAAAAAAAAAAAAAAAGATATTAAATTGGACGTGGTCATGACTTACTTAATGACCGCCGTAACTTACAATCGTAATTCTGAGCTCAATTATAGTTGTATGTCAACAATTATCTGTATATAATTACTTCTTCTAAGACATTTGTGTATATTTATGCTGTGCATCTAGATCTAGATAACATAAGCTATAGAAATATCATAATTACTTCTCTTGTATACTACAATTTAACCATAAAAAGAAGAAAGAGAAAAAACATTGATAGGAAACATATTTCTTAGTGGCTAAAAATGCCATTTTTAACATACTTGGTATATAGGCCTATAACCTTTTGTATTAAGACATACACTTTTTTCTCAACCCTATAATGCCATAATTTTAATTATATTTAATTATAATTTCTTTAATTATATATATATTAATATATTATATTAAAGTTATTTCAATTTCACAACTGAGCAGTAGATTACTATCTTATAATTACTCCAAACAGGTCCTGCAAAATTAAATGAAAACTTTTACCAAGCAAAGTTGCACAGAATTAAATCTCATTTCAAGATAAAAAAAAAATTGGAAGGACAAAAATAATATTAATTCATTTCTCTCTGGAAACAGAAATGGGGATTTTTTTTAAAAAAAAATATCCTAAAACATCTCCTTCCTTTCTGACAAAGAAGAGTGATTCAGGATACATTATGACATATAAGAAAAATCATGTTTTTACAAAAATATAATTTTTAAATGTCGTAATCTACCCTGAATCAACAATAAATCAATTAACCAAGGTCATCATTCTTAACCAAGTTAGAACTCAACCATGAAAAAAAAAACCCCATACCAGCTATCACTGGTACCATACCAGCTATATATGGGAAAAGTGAGTGGAATAATAATTCTACAATAAAATACTTTCAGGAACAAGCAGAAGTAGAATAATGTGTGTTTCATTCCATCAGCTGGGCACAACCACATAAAAATCCCCAAGTGTGTAAAGAACTGAAACTAACAAATTTCTCTGCCATCAGGACAAAAAGCTTGGTACCCCACCAAGCTGCTTGTTTTCAGCAAGTGCAGACTTCAGCTTAGTCTCTGCTAAATTCATTCATTTTGAAAAATGAGATTCTGTGCATATGAAACATTTGGGCAGGAAACAGCCCTTTTCTTTAACTTCAACTTCCATATGCCCATTTATCCTTCCCAAAGATGGTTGAAGTAGAATCCAAAAAAACCTACCAATCTTGGCCCAAAGTATAAATACAGTTCCAATATTTATTTATCGCTGAATACCAGACATGTACAGAAATCTGGTTACTTTAAACACTGTTGTTACTAGCAAAACAAATACATTATTGTAATGTTCAGACAACCAAAGGAAGGAGGGGCCTTTTTGTTTTTCCTGGCAAGCCGCCAAAGAGTTTGTGTTCCCTGATACACATGCTATTTATAATTATTAATATATTATTAATAAATAAATGGGGCAAATGAGTTGGAAACGATAACTTTATCTATAGATGGGAAGGATTCTATATCACAAATTAGAAACAGAGCTACTGGCAATGCTGGTGTGCTAATCTTCTAAATACTGTATAAAAAAAGCAGGGTGAATTAATGATGATGATAAAGTTGGAAGGGACCTTGGAGATCATCTAGTCCAACCCCCTGCTCAGGCAGGAAACCCTATACCATTTCGGACAGATGGCTGTCCAGTTTCTTCTTAAAAACTTCCAGTGTTGGAGCATTCACCGCTTCTGGAGGCAGGTTGTTCCACTGGTTAATTGTTCTAACTGTCAGGAAGTTTCTCCTTAGTTCTAGGTTGCTTCTCTCTTTGGTTAGCTTCCACCCGTTGCTCCTTGTCCTGCCTTCAGGTGCTTTGGAAAATAGCTTGACTCCCTCTTCTTTGGGGCAGCCCCTGAGATATTGGAACACTGCTATCCTGTCCCCCCTCGTACTTCTCTTTGTTAAACTAGACATACCCAATTCCAGCAACTGTTCCTTATATGTTTTAGCCTCCAGTCCCCTAATCATCTTTGTTGCTCTTCTCTGTACTCTTTCTAGAGCAGTGGTTCTCAACCTTTTTAATGCCGTGACCCCAACCGGTCATAAGTCGAGGACTAAACCGGTCGTAAGTCGAGGACTAAACCGGTCATAAGTCGAGGACTACCCAACCGGTCGTAAGTTGAGGACTTTCCCTGCCCGGGAGCGCCGCGCATGCGTGGTTCCGCCCCCTGCGCCGGCCAAGGCGTAGCTGGCAAGCGGCAGAGGTGGAGCAGGCCGACCACCAGCTGGCCCAGCCCAAGGGAAGTAAGGCACCCACCGGAAAAGGGGAAAAATAGCGGACAAAAAAAATGGCGGACAGCCTTGCTTGGCGACCCCCGTGAAATGGTCGATCGACCCCAAATGGGGTCCCGACCCACAGGTTGAGAACCACTGTTCTAGAGTCTCAACATCTTTTTTACATCGTGGTGACGATGCAGTATTCCAAGTGTGGCCTTACCAAGGCATTGTAAAGTGGTATTAATTCTTGGGGATTTTTGCCCCAAAGTGGGTTGTTGTTCAACATCATATTCTCCCCCAGTAACAGGGAAAAGTTCCAACAGAACCGTCTGATTATTCTGAGTAAATTAATTCTTCCATTCTAGGAAGACAATTAAGTTCTGCAAAAATAACCACATTGCAACATTTCTTGAAAAAATTATGGATACCTATAGTGCAGTGTTTTTCAATCTCGGCAACTTTAAGATGTGTGGTCTTCAACTCCCAGAATTCCCTAACCAGCCATGGTTGGCTGGCTAGGGAATTCTGGAAGTCGAAGTCCACACATCTTAAAGTTGCTAAAACTGGAAAACGCTACCGTAAATGGAAGAAACACCGCCAATGCACATCTTAAAATTGCTAAAAATCGTAAAGTTGTCAAGTTTGAAAAACACTGCTATAGTGGGTGAGCTAGATGTTTGTTCTCAGTTTAATCTAAGCACACTTTTACTCTCTTCCAAAGAACTCTGGGAAGTTATGATGGAGAAGAAAAACAGTGGCACAGAAAATAGGCTTCTTTCTGGCAATTCCTGTAAAACAAGACTTTCAACCTTGTTCAGCCTGTGGAACTTGTTTGTTAAAAAGAACAGAAAAATCCTGGAACCTCTTATCAAGAGGCAAAGCTTCCCTGCCAGAAAATTGGCTGAAAAATTCAGAGTTGTGCTTGCTGTAATCTAAAGAAGCAAATGTACTGTACATATTAAACTTACTTGAACTTCATAAAAATGAACGTCCCCCAATTCTGTCCCCAAAGGTTCCTCCGCTTATTATAAATACAGAAAGTAAAATTTTAATGCTTTTTAAAAAATAAATGCAACAGTAGTATTTCCAATGTACAAAAATTAAAAGCTGAATTTCACAATTAGGAGGGAGGTTAATGTTTTAACCAAACCAACGTTGAGTAATTGGAATGTGATTGTTTTTCCTTAGAAAAATTGCTACGGATACCCTTGGCTGCACCCAAGTGAGCTATTTTTCCCCTTAGTGTGTCATGAAACACATTTTCTCAGGAAACCCCAGAATTCTACAGAATGCAGTCTGAAAATCCCTCTTGTAGAACCATAATATTTATATTAGCCAAGAGCTTCTTTCACCAGATGATTAAGTACCATCAATCGTTTTTGATGCTTAGCAACCACATAGAGACATTCTCCATGACAATCTGCCTCTAACCTGGTCCTTCAGGTCTTGTGACTTCTATAATTGAGTCAATCCACCTTGCTGCTGGTCATCCGCTTCTTCCCTTGTACCGTTTGTCTTATTAACAGCATAACTGATCACTTGATCTCCTGGTTTCAAGCAGGTGCCTTAACCATTAGATCAGGGATCAGGGGTCTCCAAAGTTGGCAATTTTAAGATGTGTGGACTTCAACTCCCAGAAATGGAAGTTGAATTTTGGGAGTTGAAGCCCACAAGTCTTAACATTGCCAACTTTGGAGACCTCCGTACTAGATCAAACTCTCCAACTTTCATCAGTACTTCCACAAATAAAGGTTAGTAGCTACACCCAGCATTTCTCATTTTAACTTATTATGGTTCGCTGACCAGAATTGGTGCAATTATAATAAGATATTAGTTTAAATTAAAAAGACTGCTCTCTAAAATTTGTGTTCCAGCACCAGATACCATCTTCTTACATTTAAAACTGGGTCTTTCCTTTTGTAAAGATAAAGAGGAATCAGTCTTAGATAAGATGAAAATTAATCACTATGAATTCAACTGAAATTTGAGTCTGCATCAAAATGCAAAGCTGATTCTTAATAACGAGAAGCCAGTTTGAAGTTGGTAGACTGTGAGTGCTAGTCCTACCACAAACACAAAGCCAGCTAGGTGACTGTAGGCCAGTTACTCTCTCTCAGCCCTAAGAAGGAGGCAATGGCAAACCACTTCCAAAAACCTTGTCAAGAAAATCACAAGCACTAGTTCAAGCAGTCACCAGGAATCAAGACAGACTTACAGAGACACAAATCACAAACAAAGGTCACAGCTTGTTATATTCCCACCTTACAAAATGAAGGTCTTAATACATGCTGGCTGAGGAATTCTGGGAGTTGAAGTCCATAAGTCTTAAAGTTTCCAGGTTTGATCTTGTCCGATGAAGAGTTCTTGAAAATTCAAAAACTATTCTTTAATTTTTCAATCTCAACAGAAAACTGCCCCTTCCCCAGATCATGCGATTGTGGTTGCACAACCAGGCTTTTATAAAACCAAGGTTGATAAACATCTGCAAGTCATGAACCTCAACAACCTAGCAGGGAAGCAACGAGTCCAAAGATTGCAATAAGACAAGACAATTCAGATGCCAACCTCCCAGCACTTGCTTAGAATTTCATTTTAGATTATCCCTATTAACTACTTATTTAATTTAATGATCCCTGATGGAAAACTTTGGTGGGCACAAAACAATGAGATCAGAACAACCCTGACAATTGTCTCCCTCCAAAATGTCTGGCCGTTATCTGGTAGAATTCTAGATACTACCCAGTCTATTGACCCCTTATTTTGACTTCTGTACTAAAAGCGACAGAATGATAGGAAAAATAAAATTATTCCTTGTCTTCTTCAAATGCTAGATGTATTACAGGATCTCTCATCTGAGGGATGCTTATGAGATCACCAAGAAGACCAAAGCAATTAATGCTATACCTACTCTTTATCAACCCTACTCAGTGGCGATCAGATAGACTACAATGGTCTTGGAAAACTAAGCTGAATTTGACCAGGTTACTACTATACTGTATTTGGCTCGGAGACCAACCAAGACTGGGAAACACGATGGGAAGCACGTGCAAAAGCATTCCAAAAGAAAGCAATGGAGAGTGACCTCCATAAATAAAAGGAGATGGGGACACCCATGCCATTATAACAAGCAAGCTTCACTCAAAAGAGACGTTAACCTTCCATCGATCCATCTTGGACAAGATGCAGGAGATCAGGCAGGACGTTTTCCCCATCTAGAAGCTAAGGCAGAAGTCAAGATTAATAGTTTTACTTCATTTGTACCTGGAGCTTTTCCAAGACTGTGGGCACCGTTCCTTTGCAAGCTCTGGGCCAGTCTGCAGCTTTGCTTGCCAAAACCTGATACTACAACCTTTGAAAGCCAAGAAACTGTCACATGCCCAATCTTAGGTGGTGGCAGAAATGGCATATTTAGCTCCGGGAAAGAATGGGCTGCTGGCAAAACAAAACAAAACAAAACAGCTTTGTAAATGTTTGCAAATAATCTAGAAATGATTTTTTTTAGAATGCTTGCATTTAACACTTGGCTGCTCACGTCCCCGTTCGTACTTGCCACCCTGGGTGATGGGTGTCAAGGATGCAGATTTTCAGAGAACGCCCACCTCTTAAAAATAGACGTGTGCATTAGTCATGTTAATGGCGTTGTCAAAAGGGGCACAGCTACAGAGGTGTGAACCTGGACAGATGGAAACTGTACATTAATTTCACAAATGGGAGTGGACAATTAGCATGCTGCAGTGCATCTACCCCGCCCCCACCCCACCCCCAATGTGACATTCTCCAAATGGATGGAATTTCCACACGAAAAGAACCCTACTAGTCGGAAGAACCGTAATCTAAACATCTCTGCGGGGCAACTGGTACCAGGTGGTGTTGATTGTTCATTTCATCCCTCTTCTTCCTACTCTCCCTCTCCAACCCTCGAGCATTTTGTGGCTGTTGAGAATGCTCAATTCTTATCGTATTGTTTCGGTCAAGATGTATTCCACGTTCTGTAAACCAGTTCATTTATTATGATTATGATGATGATGATCACAACCATTCCTTTAGCAACTGTCTGAAGCACTGAAAAAAAAAAGCCCTCTTACAACCACTGCGGCATCCACCCCATGGTCATGTGATCAAAATCCAGGTGCTTGGCAACCAACATGTATTTACCACAGTTGCAGTGTCTTGGAGGGTAATGTGACTGCCATTTGTGACCTGGCTTCTGGCAATGGGGGAAGCCAGATTTGCTTAGCAACTACATCAGGGGTCCCCCACCTGTGGGCCGCGGCCTGGTAGTGGGCCGTGGCCTGCTGGCCACTGAGCCGTGGGATAGGCTGGCCAATGTGCATGCATGTGCGTGCACCCCCCGTCACTTGCACTAGTGCCACGACTGCGGGGCGCAAAAACAGGACACCGCGCCACGGGGCTCAAAAACGGGCCGCGCAGCGCTGCAAGGCACAAAAAGGACCACCGTTGCGCCAAGGGTGCAGAAATAAGGCGCTGCACCACACAAGAACAGGGCAGGGCTAGTATCACGCAGACGCTAGCCCCGCCCTGTTTGCAGCGCACGCGTGCTCGTGGCCCCGTTCGCATGTGCGTGCAAACATGCCTGTAAAATGCTTCCCCCTCCCTTTTTCTCCGGTCCGCCAACCGACAAAGGTTGGTGACCTCTGAATTACATGATTTTAATAATAGCAAGCAAGAAGGTAGTTAAGTGAGTTGCCGCTGATTTTACGACCTTTTTTGCCACATTTTTTTTTTGTCGTTTTCATCTCACAAGCCAAATATCTCTTGTTTTTAAACCCTCCTGACCATTTGGCCACCAAGAGGCACCCAGCTATGTTCCTTCATCCCTGCCCTGATCTCTTCGCAAGGAGAAATCTGATCTAAAAAGGTAAAGATTTTCAAGACCGCAAACCATTTGTATCCTGCCCCTCTTAGTTAATAGCATCATTTATCACTGGGGAATTTAGGATTGCAGTTTTTAGACCTTCTGTTCAATATTATTTCCAGAACAATCTCAAATTACACCATCTGATGTCTTGGAGCTGGCAGAAGAGAAACACCAACTAACCCACCAACTATGTAGACTAGCTAGAGCAGACATGTCAAACACAAGGCCCGGGGCCCGGATGCGGCCCGCGAAGTGGTTTCATGTGGCCCGCAAAGCCATCCTGGAAACAGTGAGGGAACGGCCCCCGCTGCCTTGGCCCTGGCCCAGGCCGGCCGGGAGCCAATGTACAATTTTGTGGTGGCCATCTATGCTGAAACGTATTCAGTCTTAGCTCCACAAGGCCGTCTGGAAACAGCAAGGGACCGGCCCCTGCCATGTCGGCCCCGCCCCCTGGGTGCATGCTGGGGAGATGTCACCCTTTGTGAGGAATGAAGAAATGCCTTGGCGCTTGCCCCGGTCCCACCCCGGGTCCCATGCCTTGGCGCTTGCCCCGGTCCCACCCCCTTCTGCCAGAGACCCTCAGATCTGTCCCACTCCTGCCCAGGCCCCCACAGGCACCCTTGACGCGAATGATGTAGAGCTGGCCATGCCCACCCAGTAGGCCACACCCACTCCATCCACGCCCACCCAGTGGCCTCACCCACCCGGCCCCCCGAAGGCAACCACAATGCTGATGCGGCCCTCAATGAAATTGAATTTGACACCCCTGAGCTAGAGTTATCCAGATTTTATCAGAGATTTCAAGATAATTATTAAAACTAAGTCCCACCAAAGCTCCTATTTTGCCAACACAGGATAAGTTAGCTAGCAAGCAATTTCAGTTATCCAAGGTCACACAGAACATTAGGAGTGAAACTAGAAACAATCCTCGGGAGACCCCTTCGATTTACTGCGCACCTGCTTCTTGTCCCAGAATCTGAGAAAACAGAATCTCTCTGAATACGATTTAGCAGACTCTTCATTAAATGCGGAGGTCAAGTGAAAAGAAACATGGAAAAACTGTGTTTTTGGAAAGGCTTTAAATCAGAGGCTCTACCGCTAAGCATGAATCCCAAAAGTGGCTCATTTGCGTGACATTACAGCAACACTGTTTTCCAAGGATGTGGGAGAACGCAAGGGGCAACAGACTTTCGAGGATAAAAAAGCAAAGTCAGTTTTTTGTTGCACACAGCTATCATAAAACAGAAAGGAAATAGCACCTGGCACTTAGACTTATGTACTGCTTCAGAGTGCTTTTCACCAGTCTCTAAGTCAGCGGTTCTCAACCTATGGGTCGCGACCCCATTTGGGGTCGATAGACCATTTCACGGGGGTCGCCAAGCAAGGCTGTCTGCCATTTTTTCCCCCTTTTCCGGCGGGTGGCCTTACCTCCCTTGGGCTGGGCCAGCTGGTGGTCGGCCTGCTCCGTCTCTGCCGCTTGCCAGCTACGGCTCGGCCGGCGCAGGGGGCGGAACCACGCATGCGCGGCGCTCCCGGGCAGGGAAAGTCCTCGACTTACGATTGGTTGGGTAGTCCTCAACTTACGACCGGTTTAGTCCTCGACTTACAACCGGTTTAGTCCTCGACGTACGACCGGTTTAGTCCTCGACTTACGACCGGTTGGGGGTCACGGCATTAAAAAGGTTGAGAACCACTGCTCTAAGTGGTTTACAGATGACAGCATATTGCCCACAACAATTTAAGCCCTCATTTTACGAACCTTGGAAGGATGGCAGCTGAGTTGACCTCAAGCCCAATCAGGATCGAACTCCAGACTGTGGGGCAGTTTGCCTGCAGTACTGCATTCTAACCACTGTGCCACCAGGGCTCATGGAAATGCAGTATTAAGGGTCCTGTACCTCTACTAATTAAGGTTCGTAGTTAATTCTATTAGTAATTGGAACCGATTGATTTTTCCAACGCACCTACAGATAGTCTTTGAGTTACGACCAGTCGCTTAGCAACGACTCAAAGTTACAATGGAGCCATGAAAAGTTACTTACGACTTGGTTTTGACGTTCCAAAATTGCCCCTCCATCATGCAATGGGCACTTGACAACTGGCCCATTTTTGTAGCCGTTTGCAATGCCCCATGGTCACATGGCTACAATTTACAACAGTTTTGCAGGAAACCAGAACTTACATCTGGTTTTCGGCAAAAACCAAACAATGGGTTAGCTTAACAACTGCTGTGTTTGTTTAATGACCACTACCAAAAAGGCAGGACAAGAAGCAACGGATGGAAACTAACCAAAGAGAGAAGCAACCTAGAACTAAGGAGAAACTTCCTGACAGTTAGAACAATTAACCAGTGGAACAACCTGCCTCCAGAAGCGGTGAATGCTCCAACACTGGAAGTTTTTAAGAAGAGACTGGACACAATTTGTCTGAAATGGTGTAGGGTTTCCTGCCTGAGCAGGGGGTTGGACTAGATGACCTCCAAGGTACCTTCCAACTTTATCATCATCATTATTATTATTATTATTATTATTATTATTATTGTTGTTGTTGTTGTTGTTGTTGTAAAAACTGGTGTGGTCAGGCTCAATTATAGTCATAAGCCGAGGATTGCCTGCATATAGAAAAGAAGACTGGGACATCTATGAGGAGTGGGGGAGAAGTCAAGATGGCAACCAGGAGACCACATAGCTGAAGTAATGGCAATAGCAATAGCACTTAGATTTATATACCGCTTCATAGTGCTTTACAGCCCTCTCTAAGCAATTTACAGAGTCAGCCTATTGCCCCCAACAATCTGGGCCCTCATTTTACCGACCTCGGAAAGATGAAAGGCTGAGTCAATCTTCAGCCGGTCAGGATCGAACTGCTGGCTGTGGACAGAGTCAGCCTGCAATACTACTTTTTAACCACTGCGCCATCACAGCTCCACCCCTTTTTTACGCACACTGCATGTGACGCATGTAAAAATGCAACAGGTTTCAACTGCACGATCTTGATGGCCATCGAAATTAGAGGCAGACCGCATGCAATATCCTCTTTATCTGATTTTGCAAATCCTATCCTTGCGGTGACCTGTGTGCAGTACTGCTTAAGACGACGCCAAAAAAGGAAGGCTCTCTTTTTTCTATTCTCCAATCACCCTGCGTTGAGAACTTTCGCAAAGAATCCATAAAAAAACATTTCTAGTTCAGAGCGACTCAATCTGCACGCAGCACAGCAGACCCCACTGGAAGATGACGGGCAGTTTCCAAGATCAAAATGACATTTATTTTTCAAGCGTCCCACAGATTTCTTCGCAGCAATTATGAATTAGGGAAAGAGAGCTGGAATGAAATAATGCACTTTTGAAAAGACATGCACCGAAGACCTTCGAGATTATTTTAATCAAAGGGAAGGTAATCATTAAGGAGATTGAGTAGGCAGTTTTCGAGCACCGTGTTTTTGTTCTAAGAGCTACCAAAGAACTGCAAATTGAGTTTTAATTGCTGTCAAAATCCAGCTTTTTCTTCATCAGTTTGTAGAATAGCTGTTTAAAGGTGGCTTCTTTGAGAAATATGAATCCATTATTTCTTAATGCAAAAGTTGATCGTTTTTAAGAAGTGGGCAACTTCTCAAAAAAGGGGGGAAAAACGTAGTGAAACAACTACTGGATGGGACTAGGGCTGAAAAAGCTCATCTTGCAAAATAATTCGTGTCATTAAAGTGCAAGCATGCTTCGTTTCATAGCTCCCAAAGTTTATCACCAATCCTAAATGAGCATTCCACATGCAGTGTATTCTCTTTGTTTTTCCATCCATTCTGTACTCCAAATGAATGAAGCTTTTTTGCAAATCTTTTTCGAAGTCCAACTGAAACGACAAAATTATAAGGGGTCCACATTTCTTCCCCACCCCCCACTCAACTGTTGATCTAAATCAGGGGTAGACAACCTTGGCTCTTTTATGACTCGTGGACTTCAACTCCCAGAATTCCTGAGCCAGCCATGCTGAGGGGAAAGGGAGAGGTTTCCAAGCTGAGCCATGCTGGCTCAGGAATTCTGGGAGTTGAAGTCCACGAGTCATAAAAGAGCCAAGGTTGTCTACCCCTGATCTAAATATATTTGGCATTCACCATTATCTGAAGCAATGTTGCTTAACCAGGGCCACTTTAAGATGTGTGGACTTCACTTCCCAACATTCCCTTGCCAGTATGCTAGCTGGGGAATTGTGGGAGTTGACGTCCACGCATCTTAATGTTGCCAAGGTCGAGAAATACTGACCTAACGCTATTATAAAATTCTATACATGACTGTGAGAGGGACCTCGGAGTTCTAGTAGACAATCACCTAAATATGAGCCAGCCGTGTGCTGCAGCTGCCAAAAAGGTGAACACAGTGCTGGGCTGCATTAACAGAGGGATAGAATCAAGATCACGTGAAGTATTAATACCACTTTACAATGCCTTGGTAAGGCCACACTTGGAATCCTGCGTCCAGTTTTGGTCACCGTGATGTAAAAAAGATGTTGAGACTCTAGAAAGAGTACAGAGAAGAGCAACAAAGATGATTAGGGGACTGGAGGCTAAAACATATAAGGAATGGCTTGCTGGAATTGGGTATGTCTAGTTTAACAAAGAGAAGGACGAGGGGGGACAGGATAACAGTCTTCCAATATCTCAGGGGCTGCCCCAAAGAAGAGGGAGTCAAGCTATTCCCCTGAAGGCAGGACAAGAAGCAACGGATGGAAACTAAGCAAGGAGAGAAGCAACCTAGAACTAAGGAGAAACTTTCTGACAGTGAGAACAATTAACCAGTGGAACAACCTGCCTCCAGAAGCGGTGAATGCTCCAACACTGGAAGTTTTTAAGAAGAGGCTGGACAGCCATTTGTCCGAAATGGTATAGGGTTTCCTGCCTGAGCAGGGGGTTGGACTAGATGACCTCCAAAGTCCCTTCCAACTTTTATTATCATCATCATCATCATCATCATCATCATCATCATCATCATCATCATCATCATCATCATTATTATAAGTTTGAAAACAAGGTTTCCTTCAAAGCCAGAATCTAGAAGCAAAATTTCTTTTAATAAAATAAAGTTAAAGTAGGTAATGGAAAGTGGGTAAAAATCCAAAAGTTTTTGCAATAGAGCACAAATTAAGTTTCACTTTCCATGGCAGTGAGACAAGATATGATTGATTGTTTGTATGAGACAAGATATGATTGTATGAGACAAGATATGATTGATTGTATTTCTAAATTCCAAGGTGACTCCCAATGGTAGTTCCTATCATACAGACACCAATATTAAGAAACCCAACCTAAACAGAGTATAACACGATCAAAGGAGAAAAAAAACAACCACAGCTATTCTTCGACTTACAACAGGCCATTTAGTGACCGTTCAAAGTTACAATGGCACTGAAAAAAGTGACTTAGGACCATTTCTCACACAGCCGCGCAGCATTCCCCATGGGTCACGTGATCCAAATTCGGATGCTTGGCAACTGGCCTGTATTTATGACGGTTGCTGTGTCCCGGGGTCGTGTGCTCGCCTTTTGCAACCTTCTGACAAGCAAAGTCAATGGGGAAGCCAGACTCAACTTAACAACTGTAGTGATTCACTTAACAACGGTAGCAACAAAGGTCGTGAAATGGGTCAAAACTCACTTAGCAACTGTCTTGTTTAGCAATGGAAAACTGGGGCTCAATTATGCCCGTAAGTAGCCAAAAGAAGTGCAGTGACGATCTCTGGAACAAGAATTTCTAGAAGGCCAACGGAGAAGACGGTTTCCTACCACTGAAGCTGTAGCTGAACATCATCACTTCTCTTCTTCACTTACTGGGCCTGGGGAGGACAGGGGGCCACCAGACGATTTGTGATAGGATAATAGCGATAGCAGTAATATTTAGATTTATATACCACCCCATAGCACTTTACAGCACTGTCTGGGTGGTTTACATTGACATTATTTGCATATGACCCCCAACAATCTGGGTCCTCGTTTTACCAACCTGGGAAGAAGGATGGAAGGCTGAGTCAAGCTGGAGCCAGTCGGGATCGAACTCCAGGCTGCGGGCAGAGTTTGCCTACCATACTGCACTTTAAGCACTGTACTACCAGGGCTCCTAATCTCACGGGATCCATCAGATTGAGTTTTTTCTATGCAGAGGGGATAGTTCTGTCGGTTCCGTACAGGTACCAAGCCACGTGGGGCTTCATAGGTTCAATTGCACCAGCATGTTAAATTGCACCAATACATATATATATATATGGATGGTCGATGCAGTTAACTGTCGATGCGTTTAATTGGGGTGATTCGGGTTGATCAAAATGTGAGCTATTGTATTTCAGATCAATAGCAGTTTCTGAGTGTCCTCTACACAGCGCACTGCAGTAAACCAAGTGGGTGGCATTAAGGACATAAGTTACCATCTCCAATTGGTACACCATCTAGAGATGGGCAAACACTCCTTAGACACAGCTGCCACCTCCTTATCTAACAGTAGCTGCGAGGCCCAAATAGAATATTCAATTCTATATGTTGAAGAAGCATTTAAATAGTATTAGTGGGACAGTAAGGATCAAAACTGTTCTGGAGACAGAACAAGAATCAACAGATGGAAACTAGAGAACCGACCTAGAACTAAGGAGACATTTCCTGACAATTAGAACAATTAATCAGTGGAAATGACTTGCCTAAGGAAGTTGTGGGTGCTCCATCACTGGAGATTTTCAAGAAGAGACTGGACAGCTATTTGTCTGAAATGAGATAAGGTCTCCTGTTTGAGCAGGGGGCTAGACTACAAGACTTCTAAGGTCCCTCCCAATTCTGTTATTGTGTCAAAACTGGAATAGCTTATGCACTTTAACAGGGAGAGAAAGGACGCTGATCTCTTAGGAATAGGTTCTATCAGTTATTCAGCAGTAGGAAACAAGATTAGATCAACTGTTCATTCAGCATTCAACTCTCTCATTTCTTTTTACCTTACATTCTGCAAGGCTGGATAACATTTCTGCTTATTTAACAAGCAGAGATAGTAATTGTTTGAAGTCAATATATAACAGAGCTAGGATTTGAACTCAGGCCAGGTCTGGCACTATCTAACAGGCCACACAGATCCCCTGCACTTGCTTAATTAAAGATAAACAATTCCTTAGAGGAGAAATGTGTACAGTAGACGGGTATATGGAAATAACACTAAATGTTCAGATGAATGTCTATTGTACATTTGGAGATATGGAAATGGGCTAACCCAAGGCAGAGATTGCTATGAATTACAGCACTAAAATGGAGACAATCTGCTGGTGCAGTTAAAGGGTGATGAATTTACACAAGGTTTACTCCTGCATAGGCAAAATCCTGCACATCATTACAGTTAATATGTCAAATTTTGGAGGGGGGGGGGAAACTTTTTTTCTGCTATTTTTTTTCCAAATCACCCAGTAAATTTTGACATAAAAGGGGAAACCATATGCAAATGAAGTCAACAATGGATGCTAGGTTTAAAAAAGCACTGAATTAAATTTTGCTTTTTTTTTTTTAATCAGTCAGAGGTGAGGTTGCTTAGCTTAAGCATCATGCTGAACAGATCAGAAAGAAGGCCAGAGAGAAAGACATGGTAAAAAAAATGAGGCAGGCTGCACACCGCATTCTTACCTACAGTACACTAGCATACTATACTACTCTGCACTACAACCGCCACAATTTCTGTTGTTAAGCAAGGCAGTTGTTACCTGACTCGCACCCAATTTTACGAGCTTTTTTGCCACAGTTAAGGAATCGCTGCAGTTGTTAAATGAATCACACAGTCTTTAAGCAAATCTGGCTCCCCCCATTGACTTTGCTTGTCGAAAGCCAGCTGGGAAGGTCATAAATGGTGATCAGGTGGCCCAGGGATGCTGCAACCATCATAGATACATGCTGGTTGCCAAGCACCCAAATTTTGATCGTGTGACTGGGGACACTGTGATGGCTGTGCATTGGTTGCAAGTCCCCCCCCTTTTTTTAGTGCTGCTGTAACCTTGAACAGTTGGTAAATGTACCCTACCAGTACTTCTCATCTCTCCTCCCTGGTTGAGAGTCCCTTCCCCAAAAAAGTCTGTTAACCAGTTAGTTTAGAGCAGGGGTCGCCAACCTGTGGGCCACGGTCCACTACCAGGCCACGGGACAGGCTGGCCAGTGCGCGTGCACATATGCGTACACTCACTCCCACTCGCGCTGCCATGCAAACAGGGCACCGCACGGCAAAAATGAGGTGGCGCTAGTGTCATGCAGGCACTAGTACCGCCCCATTTGCGTCACGCGTGCTCGTGGCCCCGTTTGTGTGTGCGCACGCATGAGCATAAAATGCTTCCTCCTCCCTTTCCCTCCACTCTGCCAACCGAGAAAGGTTGGAGACCTCTGGTTTAGAGTCATCATGTCACCTGATCCAGTTCTCTGAGAGGGCCTGGACAAATTCCTGGAGTTTTCTTGGCAAGATTTTTCAGAAGTGGTTTGCCATTGCTGCCTTCCTAGGGCTGAGAGACAGAGACTGGCCCAAGGTCACCTAGCTTGCTTTAGGTCAAAAGACCAGACCAGAACCCATAGCCTACTGGTTTCTAGTCTAATACCTTAACCATTACCCCAAACTGGCTCTTAACTGGCTCTCTTCTCCACAGGAAGCAATGATAATAGTAACAACGACCACCTACTGGAAATGGAAGAAAATAGAATTACGGTTGGCTTGAAGGCTATTTTGACAGGTGCAATTTTGCATCTCCTCCCACTATTTTAAAAGGAAGTTGGGTTTGCATCTTCCAAACATTTCACCGCAAGGCAACAACACTTTGATCCACAGACACAGGGCACCATATCATCTCTTGAAGTAGCCCCTTTGTCAAAACTCAGCAGATCTGAAGGGCCGGCTAAAGAATAGGTCTGTTCTTGGTCCTTCCTTTTCTTTGTATCAGCAACAAAGAGTCCATCGACCTCCAGAATTTGCTTAGCTGCAACCAGCATGATCTCTACCTCCTGACAAGGCCCAGCCAGCATCACTGTCCAATGGGATGCTGGCTGGGCCTTGTCAGGAGGTGGAGATCGATGCTGGGCCCTAGGGCAGGGGTAGGCAACCTTGGCTCTTTTATGACTCGTGGACTTCAACTCCCAGAATTCCTGAGCCAGCATGGGGGAACTATGGCCCCTCCATGACTCGTGGACTTCAACTCCCAGAATTCCTGAGCCAGCATGGCTCAGCTTGGAAACCTCTCCCTTTCCCCTCAGCATGGCTGGCTCAGGAATTCTGGGAGTTGAAGTCCACGAGTCATGAAGGGTCCAAAGTTTCCCTCATGCTGGCTCAGGAATTCTGGGAGTTGAAGTCCACGAGTCATAAAAGAGCCAAGGTTGCCTACCCCTGCCCTAGAGCAGTGGTGGCGAACCTATGGCACGTGGATGCTTTGCTGGCTAGAATGGAGAAACGTCTTCTTTTCTTTCTTTTTTTGCCCCTTTCAGACTTTAGCCTTCTGTCCTTCACTTCCATTCTCAGCACCGAGGGGTTAAAAAAAAGATTTCAGAGCTCCAGCAGAAGCTGTGCAATCAGTTCCCTCCCTCCATTGTTATTTGGGCAGGGGAATCATTTAGAGGGCTACCTTGAAGCCTGTTCAGAAGAAGGAGCTCAGATTAGACTTTAAGCCAGAATTATTTTTGTTAGGATTAATAGGAGCAAATTATGAGAAAGATTGTATATATTTAATTCTACACATACTAACTGCAGCAAGAATTGTATTTGCCCAGCATTGGAAAAATGAAAATTTACCAACTGAAGAAGCATTAATTAAGAAAATTGTAGAGTGTGCAGAAATGGACAGACTGACTTTAAAGATAAACGGGAAAGAAGACTCAGTGTATTTTAGAACATGGGATAATTTCTATCAATGGCTAGAAACACGAGTTAGAGAGAAAGGAATGTGATATGTAACTTTGAATATATATTAATAAGAAGACTATTGAGCGATTAATTAACATATTGTTTATGATAATTAACTATTATCTATTATTTCTTGTTAAACACATGAACCCAGACATTATGCTGTTTGCTAAATATTGAGAATGTTATTTGGGAAAACCCTAACACCAACGCCAATACCAACCCTAATCCTAACCCAAATCCCAACCCCAATCCCGATCCTACCTCATTCCTAACCCTATAAAAACTAATAAAATTTATCCAAAAAAGAAGAAGGAGGAGCTCAGATTTTCTCTGAAGGTCCTAATTTAGGAGCAACAGGCAAGTGCTCTGCTTACAGCGAGTGCCACCAGGACCCAGGGTGGCAGAGAACAGCTGCTTAGCTCGATCCAGAAAAGGAATTTATGCTGAATGACCTTGTAAATAATTCAGTGAAATGAAATGATCACCCAAACAGAAGAGGGGAGAGCAATGTCCAAACTGTAACAACATTGCTGGGGAGCAATGTCCAAACTGCAACAAGCCATTGATTGTGTTTCCTTGCTGAACAAGGTAGCAGACTGATCCACAGCCATGCCATTGAGTTGCCTAGCTGGAACACTATGCATTTGTCCACATATAATTCTTTCTTATCTATGGCTACTGGCTAAAAACATAGCTCGTATCCATATGTTACTAAAACTCTCATGTCTGTTTGATGGTTTGCGACCTTCAATTGGGCAAAACTGTGTGTCACAGGACAACGATTTTTTGAATCAACGCACCGCAAATGGGTTAACTTACAGAATGCATCCACAATCTGGGAGCCAGGACTGCTGTGGGACTGAAATTTGGCAAAGTTGTAGCTGCTATCAATGTGTGATTGTCATTTTGAATGCTCCCTGCCAGCTTCCTACAAGAAAAGTCAATGGGGAAGCTGGCAGGAAGTCAAAAGTCGCTCCCACTTCTACTGCTTTTTTGCCCACCAGTGGTCGGTCTGTTTCTGTTAGGGTAAGGAAGTATTTCTGAAATACTGACCCAATGGATCCTGGCTTGTCTAGTCCCTCTTAAGAAAGGAAAGGCTCATTCAAGTACCTGCTGATTTTACACACACATCCATGTCGTTTTCTTGGCAACAGTATGGAAATTATTTGATATTCCATGGTGGTCTCCCATTCAAGTTTTAATTTTTAAGCCAGTCAAGGTTAATCTATTGCTCCTATCCACGCACTCTCTCTGTCACTCTGTCTCTGTCTCTCTCTCTCTCTTACATACACACACAAAATATCTACCAGCAAACTTTATAATCAAAACTTGCAAGCTCTTTACATTGCTCCTGCCTGCCTTAATTTTGTAATGCCTAGAACAGTGGTGGCGAACCTATAGCACGCGCGCCAGAGGCGGCACTCAGAGCCCTCTCTGTGGGCACGCATGCCATGCCCCGGAGATGGCAACCATCCCTCTTCAACCAGCCACCCGCTAACTCGGCGAGGTTCCACATGGCCAGATGCATCCCGGCACGGCTGGTTTCCTTCCCCACCCCCATCCCATCCCTCCTGGCCTCGCATGCTCTCCTTTTCCCAGGCACGACCCACTGCATCACTTCCTCAATTGTCAGCTGGTCGTCTAGCTCAGAGGCCGCTTCTCTGAACTGCTGGCGGCAGCCTGTGGAGCCCCAGAGTGTGCCGGTCAGGGGCTGGCAGGCTGTGGCTGCTGACGGACATGTTGGCCCCCATGCGCTCACTGGCCTCTGTGTGTGTGGGCTGATGGTATCAGGCAGCAGCCGCCCCGGCCCCTGCCCCACCTTGCCCTGCGGCAAATGGCAACCCTGCCCTGCCTCGCCTCACCCCGGAGGACGAGCCTCCTGCCCACCGCCCCACCTGCCAGAGACCCCCTGGATCTCCCCCACCCTGCCCAGCCCCCACAGGCATCCCTCCCTACAAGCAACATTGAGGTGACCACGCCCACCTTGGCCACACCCACCCAGTCTGCCATGACTACCACAGTCACACCCACCCAGTGGGCCAGGCCCACCTGGCACCCGGCGATAAATAAGTGGGTTTTGGGTTGCAGTTTGGGCACTCGGTCTCTAAAAGGTTCGCCATCACTGGCCTAGAAGGAACTTAGAGGAAAATCTCAGCCAAGCATCTGACGCGCGAAATGGTAGCACAGAAGCCATTTGAGAAGACAATCAAGTAATTCATTCTTCCTGCATGCTATTGTGAGCACCAACCACCATCAGAAGCAGTCATGGAGGGGAAAAAAAGATACCCAATTCTGAAACTATCAGTAGTCCTCAACTTGCGACCATTTCTTTAAAGGCCAAATTTACAACCGTACTAAAACAAAGTGTAGCATGTTCATGGGATCAAAATGTGGATGCTTGGCAACTGGCTCGTATTTATGACGGTTGCACTGAGCCAGGTCATGTGACCCCCTTCTACAACCTTCTGACAAGCAAAGTCAATGGGGAAGCCAGATTCACTTAACAACCATGTTACTAACTCAACAACTGCAGTGATTCACTTAACAACTGTGGCGAGAAACGTCGTCAAATGGGGCAAAACGTACTTAACAAATGTCTTGCTTAGCAACAGAAAGGTTAGGCTCAACTGTGGTCCCAAGTCAAGAGATTCCTGTATGGGAATTTCAGTCTTCCAGTTGCAACCGGGGGACTTCCATAAAAAGCTGCATCTCCAACTGACACATTACTAGTGACCCAGATTTCAATCCTGCTGCTATTGTTTGGAGTTCAAAGAAGAGCAATCTTTCAAAGTCCACAGCAAACTCTGTTTCTCACTCTTGCTTTGTTCAGCTGACATATTTCTGGGGCGGGGGAAGAGCTGTCTTTGTTTTAGTTTCTTTCCAAGCACTTGGGCTGGTTTTGTTCATCAATTCAGCAGACCAACCATACCCAGAAATGACTTGCTTCAAGATTAAAAAAATGTCCTCAGTGCGGAAAGCCTAACCCAGTGATGGCAAACCTTGTAGAGACCGAGTGCCCAAACTGCAACCCAAAACCCACTTATTTATTGCCGGGTGCCAGGTGGGCGTGGCCCACTGGGTGGGTGTGACGGTGGTCATGGCAGACTGGGTGAGTGTGGCCAAGGTGGGCGTGGTCACCTCGATGTTGCTTGTGGGGAGGGACGCCTGTGGGGGCCGGGTAGGGTTGGGGGAGATCCAGGGGGTCTCTGGCAAGTGGAACAGTGGGCAGGAGGCTCGTACTCCGGGGTGAGGCAAGGCGAGGCGAGGCAGGGCAGGGGTGCCATTGCCACAGGGCAAGGCGGGGCAGGGGCCGGGGCGACTGCTGCCTGACACTATCGGCCCCCGCACACAGAGGCCAGTGAGCGCAAGGGGGCCAACATGTCCATCAGCAGCCACACCTGCCAGCCCCTGACCGGCACACTCTGGAGCTCCACAGCCCACTGCCAGCAGTTCAGAGAAGCCGCCTCTGAGCTGGACAGCCAGCTGACAGTTGAGGAAAGGATGCAGTGGGTCGTGCTCGGGAAAAGGAGAGCATGCGAGGCCAGGAGGGATGGGACGGGGAAGGGGGAAGGAAACCAGCCGTGCTGGGATGCATCTGGCCATGTGGAACCTCGCCGAGTTAGCGGGCGGCTGGTTGAAGAGGGACAGTTGCTATCTCCGGGGCATGGCGCGCGGGCCCACAGAGAGGACTGTGAGTGCCACCTCTGGCACGTGTGCCATAGGTTCTCCACCACTGGCCTAACCTTAACCCACAGTGAGCAAAGGAACCATTATTGACACAAAGGTGAACTGATCAGCCCTGGGTAAATCTGGCTCCTGATCTGAACTGGAACAGATAAAAATATATGTTTGTCATCTCATTATATCTAATTTTTTTAAACTGATTGGAATGTAATGGGTAGCAGACAGAAATCTCAATTATTTGTCCTACAAGAGGCTGAGCAGTTCCCTGGAGGCAGTGACAAGATATACATATATCACACTCTGTTGCAACTGATATCAAGAAGGAACTTAATTAACTTTATAGGGCATAATTATTCTACTCAGAAAAAAAGGCAGTTTTGTGGGTTTTTTTAAAGGAGCAATGGAACATACATGCTATAATTAAGAGTCAAATTAAACGTTATGCTAATGGCGGGCTTTAATTCAACGTTTGGGATTTCCTATTTCTTCTTCCGTTTGTTTGTGCTTGTGTGTTTTGCAAAAGGAAAAACAGTTGAAAGAATCCTATCACCTTTCCTTTCCCACAAACTCTTATTCTGCGTTCTAAAATAAATGTCCTCAGCTTTTCTTCGCTGCAAACGGAGTCAGGGACAGAATTTTTAACCGAAAAACATCAACATTAGGCAAATTGTAAATTTATTGGAATATTTGGA
>NW_015387675.1:128490-130674 GCF_001527695.2 Protobothrops mucrosquamatus
AACTGGAAGAGTAAAGCTTTACCTACAATAGAGGACTGGAGAGTGAAGGTTTCGCATCTTGCTGAAATGGCAAAGATTTCGGCTTATTTGAAGGATCACTCAAATGAACAATTTTTATCAATATGGAGAAGATGGATTGTTTATATTCAAAATAAGCATAGAATGGTGGAATATAAGTTAGGCTTTTAGATAAAAAATTCTTTTTTTATATATATATATATATTTCACCTACTTATGTAGAATAACACTTTGTGGAGTTAGGGATATTAATATAAGGTTACTTTTAGTTGAATAGTATCCTGGGATTAGGTTTGGGAAGTCCGGGTGGGGGGTGGGGGGGGTTTTCTTTTCAATTGTGATGTACTTGTGATGTGTTTTTTTCTCTATGTTGAAAACAATAAAAAAATTTTTTGAAAAAAAAAAAGAATTTTTAACCGAAAAACAGATTGGGGTGACGGAGCTGGAGCCCAAATGGACATTCTTTGGTGATTTGAGAAATTGTGAAAGAGTTATTCAGCAAAGAGTAGTTTATTCCTGTACTTTTAGTTATTTAATTTTAGCCATCCTGCAAGAAAACTGGAAGTTCTTGTAATAAGATACATTCCAGTCCTTCCTATAAAACCAGTTTATTCTAGCAATTAATGAGGTTAGGTTAAGACCGAGAAGTGGAAACCTTGAATAAATGATTCAACAAGGTTAAGATTTAAACCAGTGTTTTGACCACTTTAAGACGTGTGACTGGCTAAGGAATTCTGGGAATTGAAGTCCATAAGTCATGAAAGAGCCGAGGTTGCCTACCCCTGGTCTAAACATATGTTTCTTAATTTGGAAATGACACTGTAATCACATACCATGCTAGTTTCCACTGTGAAGTCATTGGGGAAATCTGCAGGTACTCCTCGACTTACAATCGGTTCTTAGAGACAGACAGACAATCCAAATGGTCCTTATGACACAATTTCAAAATTATGACAGTTGCCCACCTGTGGTCCTTTGACTCCACTTCAGTCGCTTGGCAACCAGCCCACCTTTACACCGGTTTGCAGCGTCCTGTGGACATGTGTCCACAATTTGTGATGTTTTGGCTGAAAACTGGCGTTTACTTCCGGTGTTCAGCAAAAAAGACCCACAGCGAACAATGCATTTGTTTAACAATTACAGCGTTCCCTTAACAACTGCACTGCAACAAAAAAGGTCGCAAAAATGGGTCCAGTCACTTGGTGACCCACTTTACAACTGTCACAACTTATGACCCTAACAAACAGGCTCCATTATGGTCGTAAGTAAAGACCACCTGTGTCAACATTCCCCCAATTATATCAGCAGATACTGAGATAGGAGATTTTCTTGAATTCTCAGTATCACAATACACCAGAACTGGGAACCTATGTTTCAACTATGGGTGATTCACAGCATCTCCCACCACTGGCCCAGGCAATTTCCTGGAAGCTGCTCTTATTTGCCATATTTGCAGATTCCCATTTACCTTTGTAATGAAAACAAGCATGAAGGGAAATGACCTCTAGTGATCCTTTAAAATCAAACGAGGTTACCAGAATTTTATGAATTTCCCGATTTTTGCAACCTGCCAGATGTTTGGAGAGGAATTAAAGTTAGGGAAAGCATACAGAGTATGGCTGCCAACATCTTTACCATCAGGAGCAATCTGCATTTTCTTCTGTGTTGCAAAGCAGCATGTTGTATCTGCATGTGTGCTTCCCCTTCGTGTTGCAGGGGGAGTTGTGTGAATCTTGGCACTGGGAAGTACAGATGGGCTGCATATGCTCTGCTCTAGGCATGTGACTGGGGGTTAAAATCTTAAGTTCCCCAGTCACATATCTAGAGCAGACACATAGAATAATGGCTATAGGCATGTGACCAAGAAAATGTTCAGGAGTTTTTCCTCTACAACCCCTGGCTTGACCCAACCCATTTTTACACACCATCTTTCTTTTGCCCTCTTTCCCCAACACACCAAATTTGGTCCCATTCTATTTCATTTTCAGAGAGTGATCCCATCAACAAGTGGACAAAGTGCCAAGCACCATCACAATGTTTCTTTCCAACTTTCTATGGGGTTAGAAAGAGCAAAAATGCTTTCAAGTCACTGATAAATATTTCTCTAGATCTGCTGACATCTCTCTCTCTCTCTCTCTCTCTCTCTCTCTCTCTCTCTCTCTCTCT
>NW_015387675.1:132354-136008 GCF_001527695.2 Protobothrops mucrosquamatus
CCCATTCTATTTCATTTTCAGAGAGTGATCCCATCAACAAGTGGACAAAGTGCCAAGCACCATCACAATGTTTCTTTCCAACTTTCTATGGGGTTAGAAAGAGCAAAAATGCTTTCAAGTCACTGATAAATATTTCTCTAGATCTGCTGACATCTCTCTCTCTCTCTCTCTCTCTCTCTCTCTCTCTCTCTCTCTCTCTCTGTGTGTGTGTGTGTGTGTGTGTGTGTGTGTGTGTAAGAGAGAGTGACATGGCCTATATTTTGTAAGGGCAGATTAAAAAAGGACAAAGGATAAGTACACTAGGAGCAGAAAATCAGACTGTTTGTTCTAACAAAACAAACATGGATCATGCAATAGGACCCATGTCTTGTTTCTTAATCCAATCAATTACGAAACACTCTCATAACCAAATAAAGAGTGACTTTACTTGGTTGTGGTTTCCTTCTGATCTTTGAAACATGAAAGTCTCTACAAACTGGAAGTTCCCCAGTACCAATACCAAATACTAAGAATTTCTGTGTGAGATTAAGCAATCTTTAATTTCCATCCATCTTTCCATCAGTCATTTCTGATAAACTTCTGAAAGTTTAACATTTATTTATTAGATTTTTATCCCACCTTTATTACTTCATAAGTAACTCAAAGTAGTGAACATATATAATAATACTCCTTCTTCCTTCCATTTTCCCCACAACAGTCCTGTGAGATGGGTTGGGCTGAGAGAGAAGGTCTGGCCCAAAGTCAGCCAGTCAGTTTTCATGTCTAAAGTGGGACTAGAACTCACAATCTTCTGGTTTCTAGATTAGCACTTAAGCATTACACCAAACTAGCTTTCCTCTGCTAATAACCTTAATTTCATTTGTTTACAGTACTCCAGCACAACTATAAAATTACAAACTGAAGCAGGTTGAATTATTTCTACACCAAGCTTCAGAACCTCTGATATAGGGATAAACGTCTAATCTAGACAGAATTTTGCTTTACCAGTTGCATATTCCATAGTCTGCAGATAGGAAGTCATCAATCTGTTTTCTGTAAAAGTGATATCAAAACTGTCCTATTTCATCAAATACCCGATTTTTATCAAATCAGAGGAGAAAGGTTCATGCCAATGCACCTCTGCTTTACTATTTCCTATTTCCAATTAATCCCCCACAAACATCTGCAGTACATTTCAGTTGTCTGGCTAATCTGTTCCTAATTCTTCTGCATTAGCAGAAACTCAATAATATGGGTGTTTTCCTTCCTCGACAGTTTGCTACAGGTGGATCCAATCATTCATGACCCCATCTAAATATAGTTCCAATTTTCATCAAAGTTTCACACAACCAAGAAACAGAAACCAGAAGGTGGGGAGGGGGATAAAGAGGAAAAGATTGAGGTGCATTGTAGTTTGATTTAACTCTCTGGCTTAACAAAGCACAGAAGTAACAATAAAGACCACAGCTCTGAGCAGGAATTACCAAAGGGGTTGGGCTTAGCTGTTCATTTCAATAATATGCAAGCACATTCTTTTACTGCCTCCCATTTAATTCGAATAGAACCACAGAAGAATTAAACTATGTTAAGAGATGCTTGGAAGGATCCTGCACCGAGCAAGGTATTGAGCAAGGTATTGGCCGGGGTGATCTTTAAGGCTGCTTCACACTTCCATGATTCCAAATAAAGTCACTAATTAAAACTAGGTGCATTGTAGATCAGTGCTTTTCCACCTTAGCCACTTTCGATGTGTGGACTTCAACTCCCAGAATTCCCCAGCCACCCAGGGAATTCTAGAAATTGAAGTCCGCACATCTGACAGTGGCTAAGGTTGAGAAATACTGTTTTAGATACTGTAATCAAGTACCAAACATGACCCACACTGGAGCTGATTGAAAATATGTCATGTCTACTTGCTCTGTTCCTGTAATACAGACATGTCAAACACAAGGCCCGGGGGCCGGATGCGGCCTGCGAAGTGGTTTCATGTGGCCCGCGAAGCCATCCTGGAAACAGTGAGGGAACGGCCCCCGCTACATTGGCCCTGGCCCAGGCCGGCCGGGAACCAATGTACAATTTTGTGGTGGCCATCTATGCTGAAACACATTCAGTCTTAGCTCCACAAGGCTGTTTGGAAACAGCAAGGAACCAGGAGAACCTTGAGCAGCAGCCTTGAGGAAGTGGGCTGGGCTTGGTGCTGCAGGTGCTCAAGGGCCAGGCTGGGCATTTGACCTCTGCTGCCCAGGGCTCCGGACAGCCCGCACCACCATCCAGCCCACCCCGCATGACCTGAGAGGAACAGTGAGGCTCCTCCAGTGGACCATGCCTTGGCACTTGCCCCGGTCCCACCCCCTTCTACCAGAGACCCTCAGATCTGTCCCATTCCTGCCCAGGCCCCCTTGACGCGAATGATGAGCTGGCCATGCCCACCCAGTAGGCCACACCCACTCTATCCACGCCCACACAGTAGGCCACACCCATCCTGGCCACACCCACCTGGCCCCGAGGGCAACTGCAATGCTGAAATTGAGTTTGACACCCCTGCTGTAATAGTTAACCAAATGTTGTGCCAAGTCTTCAAATCAGTATTTAGACTTCATGTTCCCTGAATTTCTTGCCACACACCTTGAAGCTGAAGGAACTTTTTAAGACAGGAAAACGGCCCCGGGGTCTTTGAATGCTGCTTAATACTGCAAGTAAAAATAGCCGGCATATCTAGTAGATATGGGTACATTTCCCTTTCATTAATCTTCCATTAGAATTGCGAGGGTCATTGCTCCATCATTATTCCCTCCTGGGGTAGCACAGTCCACCATGTACGGCATGTACACATTGTATTGGTCCATCCGGTCTTCCAACTAAGGCCCGTCTCTCCCAGTACTTTCTTCATGTCATAATTTTCACACCCCCGTCCTGCTCTTTCGTCCTGCCTTTCCCTGAACTAAAACACCCCCAAGTTTAATACATCTTATTCAAAAGTGACTCTTGCTTATTGATGTTCTCCACCTGTTCTTCAGACAATTGGATCCAGACACGAATCACGCTTTGTAGGAGATGTCTTAAAACAGGGGTAGTCAACCTTGGCTCTTTTATGACTCGTGGACTTCAACTCCCAGAATTCCTGAGCCAGCTAAGCTGGCTCAGGAATTCTGGGAATTGAAGTCCACGAGTCATAAAAGAGCCAAGGTTGACTACCCCTGTCTTAAAACAATTAAGGGGCATCGGCTAGAAATAATTATGTAGCCTCCTCCAGTTGGTTCTTTCCTTCCTTTTTTTTTTCTGTTATTATTTTTTTTTTCCCAGTATAATTTTTTTTATTGTTTTCATCATAAAAAAAACATCACAAGTAATTCACACAGCTATAAAAAGAGCCCCACCCCCCACCCACCCACCCCCCGGACTTCCCAAACCTAATCCCAGGATAATATTCAAATATAAGTAAACTAATATTAATATCCCTAACTCCACAGAGTATATTATTCTACATGAGTAGGTAAAATATATAGAAAAAAAACAAGTTAGCTAGAAACCTAAATTATATTCCACCACTCTATACTTCTTTTGAATATAAACAATCCATCTTCTCCATATTAATAAAAATTGTTCATTTGAGTGATTCTTCAAATAAGCCGAAATCTTTGCCATTTCAGCAAGATACGAAACTTTCAATCTCCA